>NW_017535852.1:1862450-1866917 GCF_001853355.1 Bactrocera latifrons | reverse complement strand
GCATCTTTCTCTTTGACACCATGTCTGATATCCCACGTGATCTGTCAAATACTAATGCATGAAAATCCTAACCTCAAAAAAATCACCCGATATTTTATGACATTCGCGAATGGTTTCGCGAAGCATGCTAATAAGCTTTGTCACTTAATTAATCGTAACAAATCTTTTCTTCCACAATTATGCTATTTTGGCTGTGATGACTTTCCTTAGAAACCGGCTTATCGATAGCCAATTTCAGCCGCTCGAACATTGTGACGTAGATACATATGTAGATAAGGTACTTATGCTTTGACTATTTCAAAACAGAAAAAATCAATTCATAATTTGCTTTTATTTAAATTGATAAATTAAAACAAGAAAAAACGTTAACTTCGGCTGCACCGAAGCTAATATACCCTTCACAGGTGCATTTCTTTTAGTAACTATGTGTTCAGTTTATATGGCAGCTATATGCTATAGTTAACCGATCTGAATAATTTCTGCGGATATTACATTGCTGCTTTAGAAAATAACTTGTGCCAACTTTTGTGAAAATACATTGTCAAATGCAATAGTTTTCCATACAAGAACTTTTTTCCGATCGTTCAGTTTGTATGGCAGCTATATGCTATAATGGTCCGATAATGGCAGTTCGGACAAATGAGCAGCTTCTTGAAGAGAAAATGACGTTTGCAAAAGTTTAAAATGGTATCTTAAAAATTGAGGGACTAGTTCGTATATATACAGACAGACAGACAGACAGACGGGCATGGCTAAATTGACTCAGCTCAACTTATTGATTATTTATATACATATATGTGACCTGGTCTACGAAAAGGGAGCTAATGTGCGAAAACTAGTTTAAGCCTTTTTGGATTCTATCACGTGAAAAAGCATCTCATCTTCCATCCGAATCAACTAAGATTTTTTGACACCTAAGCCCCCTTTCCGTAGACCAGGTCACATATACATTCTAGGGTCTGCGACGCTTAATTCTGGGTGTAACAAACTGCGTGACAAACCTAATATACCCTGTTCAGGGTATAATAAAACCAATCGCAAAAAAAGACAAATAATTGAAAAAAAAAATAAATAAATCAATTCAATGGAGTTTAAAAATAATCAAAATAAAAGATTATAAAATAATGAAAAACTAAATAAATAATGACAAAATTAGTTTATATATATAATTCATTTATTTATTATATTTTTTCTATTAACTATTTACAAGCATATTTTTTTTTGTGTTAAAATTAGCATTATTCACTACTATAACTACATAAAATCACTGGCTCTCAATAATTCGGATTGATCGGCTCGTTTTCAGAGCATAAACCGGGATAATAGGGATTTTTTCCCGTCAGACAGCGTGAACCGGGTTGACCCACTGTGTATACGGGTGTGTCCAAGGCATAAATAGAGGCATAATTACAGACCATGTTGTAGATGTAGACATAGGGCACATCGGGCCGGGTGAAGCGTATAATACCGCAGCCCACGTGCGTGTTACGATCGACAGCGATCTCAGCGAAGTGACCATAGTCCTCACTATATGCAAAGTATAAAAAAATATAGTAGCATTTAAGTAATATTTTTTTGAATAATATGTTGCTTTTATTTTATAATAAATATTTTGGTAAACCTAAACTAAAATAAAACCAAACAGATTAATTGAAAAGAATTACGATAACAGCCAAAGATCTTACTGAAATCGTTGGAATGTCGGAAGGATCAGTGAAAATCATTTTGAAAGATCATTTATGTCTAAAGTAAGTAAAAACACGATTAGTTCCAAAATCACTAAATTTTTTTGAAAGAGAGCATCGGGATTTCCATACATCCTGGTATGTCATGAAGATATCATGAAACGTTTTATTACTAGCGATGAATCTTGGGTTCATGCTTACGACTCGGAAATATACTATCAATCGGTCGAATATCGTTTGAAATGTAAGTCGAAGCCGCACAATTCACTTCAAAGCAGGTAAAAAATCGAGATTATGTTGATTATCGAGGCGTAGTGCACTCCGAATTTTTTGTGACCGGCTAAACATTCAACAAGGAATTCTATTTGAGTGTTATGTGCACACATTTGAGTGTGATGGTACCGAATGACTTCTTTTTATTTATACTTGTAAAAATTAAACTACAAGGTCAACGTTTTTGACACCTGAAGAGATTGTTGATTGGGTAGTCGAATAAGTCGTTTCGCATTTTGTCAATACATGTCGCTGCAGTCGTATACCTCCAATGCTATTAATTACATTGCGTCATACCATATTATGTTGGACAGGTAAGGTTTCAAACTTCATTTAATAAAAAAAAAAAAAAAATTCGTAGAAGTTGAAAAAAATACAGTTGTTCGAAAATGAGTAAAAATAATGCAGAAATTCGCTATATTTTGGAATTTTTTTACAAAAAAGGGAAGAATACCATGCAAGCCAGCAATCAAATTTGTGAAGTTTACGGAGACGATGCTGTATCAGTTCGTATAGAACAACAATGGTTCGCTCGCTTCCCTTTGGGAAATTTCGAAATTTCGATTTTCAATGATGAAAATTTTACACTGATGCAATAATGTCTCTAGCGGAAAATTGGAAAAAAGTGGTCGACAAAAATGATATATATTTGTTTAATTATAAAAAAATAAGTATGATTAGATATATGAAAAGACTTTTTCGACTACCATATGTATAATACTCACAAGTACTTGGTCACACGGAATTTTCTTATATAACTGCTATCGATCAGTGGATACTCATTGAACCACAAGCCCATCACTTCCTCAATTATTCCGCTCACATTCACATTTGGATTGCGATCACGCACAACGCCGCATAGATTTTGGCCAGAATACTGAAAACGGTAAGTGGTATGACAGGAATCATGGTCCAGTATGCAAGTGCGTAAGTTGAGTGATGCCAAATACTGTAGCTCATCATCCCAAATCTGAAATAAAAGTGTGAAATTGGAAAAAAAATTTATTATGCAAGAACTTGTGTTGGTTTTTGGTCCTTTTTATTATTATTATTAAATACTAGTATACATATGTACTTAATGAATTCCAAATGGGAAATAAAAGCAATAAAATCGTGGCCTACATTTAGGCTGAATTTGAACAGAGTGAAGAAGTGAGGATCTAATTCATAAAAAGTGAGTATATTTTTGCAACAAAAATTAGAAAGTGAGTGATTGGAGGTTTTCTTTAATTTATTGTTATTTACACATAATTTTACACATAATTTTTATATTGATAAAAATACTTTTTTCCGTTCCCTCACTTTAATTGAATTTATTGAACAAAGCATGCATCGACAAATAATAAATAAAATGGACATTTTTCGAATTTCCTAATGGTGTTTTAGGCAAGCACATTTTTGGATAATACGAAAAATTTTAAATTTATTTATTTTAATCAAAAATCAATAATTTTCTAAAATAAGTAATAACTATTAAACAGACTTCGAACGAAAGATTATTTTACGTTTAAATAGTACTTAATTTATTCTTTGTTGTTGCTGTTGATGTTGCTTTTCGATCGAAAGGCGCGGCTTTCGTTATAAAATAATCACTTGCTCACTTGCAACAACCAAACGCTAGTTGAGAAAACAGGTGCACGGGCAATTCTGGATTTTTATGGTTTTCCTGTTTTACACGCACATACAAAGAAGTATATGCTTATATAAATACAATATATATATATATATATTAACAAACACACATAAATGTTTAGTATTTTACACTCCCGGCCGGCGTGTTAAGCGCTGAGCGCAATATTCTTGCGCGAAATGCAAATGAAAATGAAACAAGTTTGTTGTTTAAGTCTTTTGTTTTCACCTCTGCTGTTGCTTTATAGATTATAGATTTTATGCAGATTATCGGCATTTTAGCACTTTCAATCAAATTTAATTATCGTAATTTATATAGCTATTGACTTTATCACAAACAACAGGTCAGCCGCATGCTGAAGACGCGGCCAATACTCACCATAGTGGCCATGCGCGCAGCGGGATAGTAGCCGGGCAGCAAGCCGAGCGCTAGGAAATTTCGTCGCTTATTGTGTTCGTGCACAAATTGATCCTTATAAGCGGAAATKTCCAACTCAGTGGCATCGGATGCGCAGCGCTTGGCAAAATCCTATTGTGTGGGAGAGTGAAAATAATTATTTTTTATTACATTAATTATTAATTTATAGAGTTATATCTAAATTCGTATTTTATATTAGCTTGGGTTTTATATGTAATTTATTTTTATTTAATGTTGTCAAAAAAGTCTTGCGGTATTTTCGCTAGTTGGCGCTGGGAGCGCGTAGTTCTAGTTTTATTCGTCGCATCGGGTCATGCAATACCTTTTTGGAAAGCTCATTTCACGCGCTAACACGTATTTGATTGTTTGTTTCTTTTAAGTCGTTCGTGAGTTATAGCGTCGCAAACATGGAGCAAAATAAAGAGAAAATACGGCATATTTTACAGTACTACTACGATAAAG
>NW_017535852.1:1824579-1860055 GCF_001853355.1 Bactrocera latifrons | reverse complement strand
TATATATATGTTTTTATTCTATCACTTCAAATTGCTAAATATTTTTTCGTGCATATTTTTTATGAAAATGTTTAATATTATATGTAGTATATCATTATATTTAAAAAAATATGTTTTTGTCTGCTTAAAGTTTTAATATTTTAGTTTATTTAATATACTTTTTTAATTTTCTAAATTAAAATATTTTCAGTTATTTTATTTTTAATTGAAAATAAATACTTTTTATAATGTTCCCCACATTTATAATACCCTTAACACTTACGCCATTATTGCGACAAGCCAAATGTCGCACGCCGCGCTCGCACAAGGTCGGATCGCACCAGGAGTACAACGCGTTGCCGCAGCTCACAAGGAGAAGCAGTGAAAGTGGCAGTGTTGCCACACGCAGGCACTTTGCTGTTGCACTCACGCGAACGTATAAATTATATTTCGTTGACATGCTGCTAATTGCCAATGCCAGAGCGTTAATAATAGCTTTAAATACAATATTTTGAGCTTTAGCACGGTTGTTGTTGCTTTTGCAATATGAGCGCTGCAATTTTGTTTCAAATTTGTTTGTTAACTGCCGCTAAGTGGTAGGTACAAAGTAGCTGCTTGACTTGCAGCCAATAAAAAATGGCAATAAAAGCGCGAGTGCCACTTAAAAAACGCAATAAATAGAAATTTAAATTCAAATGCACAAGTTTCGAAAAACAAAATTATAGATTTTCAAAATTAAGCGCTTAGAATGTCACTTAACACACGACACGCTTTCAAGCACCACATTCGCTAAACTCACGCGCACTGCACCGCTCGCGCTCTTACGCCAATATCTAACTGCACTTATTGATTGGCAACGCGTTTTTAGTGATTTTAGATATTTTCGAAATCACCTTTTGCGAATTTTTGCTTGCACGCCGCCAAGCGAAATGTGAAATTCGAAATGCGTCTTTATCGAGCGGCGAAATCAAAATGAATCTGTGTTGAAGACACCTTGTGTGAAGTGTCTGCGGCGCAGGAATCGACGACAGCACGCTGCGTCGCGTAACAAAGCACTCAAGTGTGTTTAAAACTAGCCGAAGAGTTTGTTTTTGTGCTTTGTTTGTCTTTCTTCAATTCTAATCAAATGTGAGGAACGAGTTTAACTGTTTAATAAATTCAGTCGTTAATGAGTGTTCGTTTTGTTGCTTCGCTTGCGTGTTTTTATGTTATTTTGCTTTTTTGCATAAAGTTGTGGGGAAGCGCATTGGCCAACCCATCGCCGGATTTCTGCCCCCAAGCATGGGCACTCCAGCGGACCACTTTGCTTGTCAATCTGCTAAACGCAACCATCTATCTTGTTATTATCTCGCGATTTTTTTTGTGATTCGATGTGATTGTGTGGCGCAATTTAGATGAATCAAGCGATGAGTAAACATCGGAAATGTAAAAGCAGCAGGTTCTTGGTGGTAAATATGATGCTAGTTATAGTGGTGGAAGGAGAAATGCGTAGTTTAAAGATACAAGTTTAATAAATTACCAAGAAACTAAGAAAAAAAAAAACGGGAAACAAAGTAAATCGCATAAATCAATAAAATAAACAGACGTGTGGCATCTTTGTTTTCTTTTAATACCTATAATTCACTATAAATCACAATGTAAACTCGACAAACAGCTGACGAAGTCTTGTGCGTCGGTTTTGTTCAAAGAAATGCGTTATTGTCGTACAATCTTCCGAAGTCCACTTTATTAAACATAAATATGGCCTTCTATATCCCGGGATTAGAGAACAAAAATAAATATTAAACAGCGAAAATTGCCTTCTTGTTTTTCATAATATCCTCCGTTATCAAAGCACCTTTGATTGAGCTATCTCCAAAACATGCATTCTGAACGCAACAACGGACTATTCAAGTATTGAAAAACCTTAAGCTTTTAGTTTATTTTGTGCGAACGGTAACAAAAAGAAGTCATTCGATGTCAACTCAGGACTACATAAGCAAGGAATCATCAAATCGCTGTTTTGAGTGCTCAAAAATGCAGTTGTTTCAGTCGTAGTATGAGAGCTTACATTGTCTTGATGAAGAGAGTGATTTATCTTCGGCGACCGCGTTTGCTGATTTCTTGAAAGATAACTGGCAAACAAATGGTTGTGAAACACTCAGAGTTTACTGTTCTGAGTTGTGCCAGTGTTATGGTTCCGACATGTCCAGTTTTTCCAACAGGCCACCATTTACTTGGAAGTGCTTCATACACGAACAACTTTTCTTTGGATTCGGCTCATCTTGAAATACTGTATGGGGGCAGTCGACTGCTATTTCCTTTGAAATACTGCATAAGTTCAACATTCATTATCTTGAGGATGTCAAATACGTCTTCAAAGCACCGCTATCATATCTTTTTATTTTATTTATTTTTTATTTCGCTCAACCAATCGATAAGAGCTTTTTTTTTGAGCGATTGACACATTATGTAGGATCCAAAGTGAATAAATTTCTATTAGAGTAAAATTTTCAAGCAATATTAAATGTTGGCTGTTCCCACTAAAGCCTATAGTCTTCTGTATCGCTCGATAGGTCACGTGACGATCTTGCAATATCAGTTCTCGCACAGCATTAATAGTTTCCGGAAAAACACCTGAAATTCGTCTTGGATCAATGTACGACATTGATTGAATTCACCTAAGTATCGACAAATACTGATAGCGCTTTATCGCCCAAAATTGAATTGAGTGCAGCCATGCACTGTTTCTAAATTAATCCACTTCGAAAGTAGTGTAAAGTGTAGTAAAAGTTATCGCGAGAAATTTTTGACTATTTAATTTCATATTTTGATCGAGAAGAATATTTTAAGTGTGTTCTTATTGCCTGTACCCGTACAACAAACAGTATCGCTCCAAGTTAATCTATTTTAAAACAAGACTATCAAACTTTGGATAAATGTTTCAATTTCAGCTAAATAAATTATTTACATCCCCACCAGGGCAAAAGTTGGTCATGTGGAACAGTCAGTGCTGCTTTGAGAACTCTTAATAATATTTTGGTGATGGAGTCCTTAACCCTAATTCCCTTTTGTAATTTGTGTCTGAGCATAAAACAAAAGTTCTACTCATAAGCACCAGGGAAGTGGAAGAACGACAGAGTTCCCCATAGGGAAGTGAAAGTTAATAGCCGCAGTTGAAGTATGTGGGAGTAATATTGGACTTCAAATTACAATTTAATTGTAACGACAGTTGGCGCAAAAATTACCTTCCGATGTTTTTTGGAAAATGAAAAACTTTTTAAAAAACGGAAAACATTGATTCTGCTTGTGGATTATTTTTATTTGGTCTTTTAAATTTTTTTACATCAAGTCGAGAATATGATATCATGTAAATGGCTGCCGCCACAGTTTTTTTTGTCATTTGAGCCCTTTCATGGCATTTTCCATCACTTTGGCCAGAATTTCCGGCGATAAGTCTTCACATTCTTGACGGCTATTGTCTATAACAGCTGCAAGAGGCTGAGGCTTGTTGACATAAGCCCGCGACTTCGAAAAACCACACAAAAAGACGTCTGGAGTCGTCAAATCAGGCGATCTTGCTGGTCAGTGCAAATCGTCAAAACGGGAGATTGGGCGCCCGGGAAATGCATCCTCCAGCATATCGATTGTGGCACGCAGTGTAGCGTACCATTGTTTATTTACGTGTACTACACACGAGAATGTAGCAACAGCGGTGGCAATCCTCATCCAAACTACACTGGACTCACATTCTTATTCCAAACATCCATGGAAATGGATAGACAGACGGCGTGGGTACTTGGATTTCCATCGAACCTCCTCCGAACCGAAATCCTTGGTGGACTTGGGTGCTTTAGAAGCTACTTTTACAGATTCCACGATGTCATTAGTTTGAGCTGTCCGACGTGTGCAGAGTATATAAACGACTCTGAACATGTACAAGTATTATTTTATTGGCCTTGCTTTTCAAATACAAGGCAAAAACTAAAAACCACACTCGTTTACGGTCGATAATTAAATGACACGTATGTGTCAGTCGACTGAGAAATGGAAAGCTGTTAGCGTCACCTTTCATAATGACAAAACTGAGGTAGATTAGGCGTTCGTCAATCCGCCCAATAGAGGAGACTTAATTGTTCTGGCCCCCCCACGTAGTAATACCTAATTGGTGGCTCCTTGGGAAAGTCTTGAGCTGGAGTGGGTTAGGTTAAGCGGATTAAAGTTCCGCACTTCCGCTTTCGATGCTCCCCCCACTAAAAAAAAAACCCTCATCAGCACAAAAAAAAAAAAAAAATTGCAATATGCCATGTTATGTTATGTAAGATTTATACGTTAAAAATTTCCGCTACGTAAGTTTCCTCCAATACCACTAATATTCTACTTTACCAACGAAATAAAGCGATTAAACAAATAACAAGAAGCATATGTACAACGCGTCGTATGCATTTAATTACTCAATCGTATAAGTATAATTGATGGCATTTTCAACACCCAACAACATAAACGGCTATGAAATGACGGAACTATGTAATCTGTGTAATTCTCGTCGAGCAAATGTAATCCAGTACATCACAATGAAGTGTCATCATCATTTGCATAGTTGCTTTCGCATAACACAAAGTTCAATATGAATCTGTGTACGAGTATGTAGCTAAGTACTCAGTTTGAGTAAATGAATGGGAAAAGTATTAAGTAATCTTTTTGTGCATACAATTAATTAATTAATATGCTCATAAATATTCATATGTGTATGTACGTACGTTTTTATCTATGAGATGTAAGCAAATATTATGAATGGCGATTTGAGTCGGAGTGGAGTCTCCGAAGGAATAGGATGTTTATGATGCGCTAGTGACTCATCAATGATATGACCGGTTTTATAGTACTTGTTGATGTATTGGTAGTGTTTCAAAAAACTCGGACAATTAAAATGAGAAGACGACACTTATTACATAACTAAAAGTGTAAAGATTGAGACTGCACTTTACGGAAGAATTAATATCAAATGGATTGAAAATAATTATTGTTTGAATAAATATTATTATTTAATATTAATTACTGCCACACCAAACTATAGAGCGGAGAGTCCGTTCCCACGACAGTCGGATCTACGAAAACCGGAACGGACCCGGATTTTTATCCGGCCAAGGACTGTCAACTCGGCAGAATTCTGCCGTTACAACAACAACAACAACATAGAGCGGAGAGCCAGTGTTTACACGTGTAATATAGAATGATCAGGGTTTAGAAGCGAGACAACCATCTAACGATGTTGTTTATAAATATAAACTTTGACTCAAGTACTAATGTTCCCATGCTTTCCACAGCAGGAGATTTTAAACTATAACCATAGTGAAATCGAATGCTAATGGGTGATGCAAGTAAAGGTACTTTTTTCAAGAGCCTTTTTTTTAAGATCACGCGTTAGTTGTATCAAGCTGTCATGCTATTTTTCTTCAGTATTGTTTGGTATTTCATCATGGCAAGACTGATGCTGAACAACGTTTACAAATCGTTCAACTTTATTACGAAAATTCATGTTCTGAAAAGAACGTTTCGCTTAGCTTCCGGTCAACATAATCGGTTTACCGAGCGTGTTATTCGAAACACCATCACCCATCTTGTGACGCCACATTCGTTATTGGATAATATTTGGCCGAAAAGTTCGCGCGTCCAGCATGCACTGAAGAAAATATAGCAGCCGTAACTGAGAGTTTACACGAAGACCGTGGAAAGTCAATGCGACGCCGTTACCAGCAACTCGGACTGACGTATGTATGGAACAACTTGACCTTAAATCTAAAACCAACAACACACCTCTTGTACAAGAACTGAAGTTGCTCTACCTTCCCAAGCAATATCGCTCCGAAGATCTGATGTTTTCGAGCCAAATTTTGTCCAGCGATGAGGGCCATTTCTGGCTCAATGGTTATGTGAACTAGCAGATTAGTCTCATTTGGAACGAAGAGCAACTTGAAGAGATACAAGAACTGAAATTTCATCTAGAAAAAAAGGATGAGAATGTAACTGTCGAAAATGAGACTAAACGGCTGAACCATCTGAGACGTAGCCGCAGATGAAATGAAAAATGTTGGGGAAATGGCAAAGTTCCAAAGAACGGTTCATAAAACTTACTCAAGCACGATAATAAGACCGCAATTATGGGATAAAGGGATTTCATCACGCTTGGTTATGTACATAGGACCATTGTTATAAAGATGTAAAAATAGTTGGAATTCTACCACTTGCAGTCAGGTCAGGTGACTTTGAAGGCAACGGAAAGTGGATTTTCTCATATTACTTTAACCAAACGCTATTGAAAGGGATATGTCATCGGCGCAGTTCATGGCAAAAACAAACCCATTCAACATCTATAAATAACGGTCGCCATTGACAGTTACTGTTACACCGTTTTCTTTAAAGAAGTATGACCAGACAATTAAGCTGGATGGAAATGCGCAGCTCACAATTACTCGTTCTGGATCAAGTTCCATCTCGTGGAATATTTTTGGATTCAATTCACTCCATATACCGTATATATTGTTTTACATTGGCCTCATCAGGCATAAACAAGCAATTTATCAAGTTATTGTCTTCTTCGAATATTTCAATAATTTTTTGGTAAAATTCCAGGCGAATAGGCAAATCTAGACAGTTTAACCGCCTTGTTATTGGAATTTTGTACATAAACAGGTTTAAGTCATCATAAATTATTACTTATTGTAATGAGTGTCTGTCTTGGATTTGTTTTTAGATTCGGCATCAACTACTAGTTGTCTGGACGAGAATTTGGAACAGCGCTGGGCTGTCATCGGTTTATGCGCTGTCGCAACCTTCTTTTGGCCCAATATCGATCGTAATAGATCTATTGAGCTCTTTGCCTTCAATAAGGTTAGCCTCTTCTTAGTTTTGGGGCTTCTAACAAGCCATTGATTTATCGGCGTTCATGCTATAAGGTTGGAAATTTTACCGGACCCCAACTGCGGAAGCTGTGTGAAAGAAAACGATGTGAAAATATTTCAACACTGTCTTTTTGAAAGTTTACAGTTCTAGAAATCAAGGCTTAAAGACTTGGGAGCTCATAATTTCCCACCGAACTATGAGAGAAATTAAACGAAATTGAAAATTTATATTGGTCACAATTATTGGGAAGACCCGATGCTTTCGAGCTAAATTTAGTTCAGCGATGAGTGCCATTTCTGGCTCAATTGTGATGTAAACAAGCAAAATCGCCGCATTTGAGATGAAGAGCAACATGAAGAGTTTCAAGAGCTGCCATTTCATCCAGAAAATACAACGGTTCGGTGTTTTTTTGGCCCGGGAGAATCATCGGTCCATATTTCTTTAAAAATGATGCCGGTGAGAAGGTAACCGTCAATGACAACCGTTATCGGGCCATGATAGCCGACCCATGTCATTCGTCGAATGAACATTCCAGATGAGAACGAGTCATTGAAAATTTGATTCAACGGATGGAGCAGCTCATACGTAGCCCAGGTCAGCATGTGAAAGAGATAATCTTCAAAAAAATATATCCAAAGAATGTTACTTCGAATAATAATAAACATTCCCCATTAAATTTGGAGTTTCTGTGTTTTTAAGTGCCTTCTCTGGAGCTCTCATCTAATCTAACCTCAATTTGCCTCTTAAAAAAAAACAAATCGCTTTATGATTTGTGAAGACCGGTTAGACTAAGGATAATTAAGTGTGAAAGCAATATTTCTAAGCGATGTAAGACTTTGAATTTATGCAAACTTTCTCCATGATATTAGGAATTACATCTTCACTGTTCGTTCACATTGTCTAAAAGTGTCCGAAATGCTTGTTCTATAATTCTCAGAAAACATATATTATCTATATATGTATGCACATATGTATGTTTATAAATACTGCAATATTAATTGCCTCTTTCTCCAAGCATGCACGAGCACTGAAGCGAACCGACAACCTATTCCATTAACAGTTACCTGCCTGTTCGATCAACTGATTAGCATGCAAATTCGTCCCATTCACTTGGATAATTATTGGATTAGTCCAAAGCTCCGTGTATAAAATAAAATAAAACCGATTAATAATTTCAATTTGAAAACAATTCGCAGAGAGAATTGACATATTATTTTTTAATTCCATTTATATTTCAACTCTTTTTTAATTTTATTTCATAATCAATATTTCTTTCCTTCTTATGTTTGTTATTCTTTTCTTTTGGTCTATTTGTTATGTGACAATTTACTTGGATTTGCATATCAATAATGAAAATGACTTTCGGTCAAATACTGACAGACATACAAATTGTATAGAATATAAACGAAGACATTCAGCGGACGATTTGCTTGTAGCCAAGCCGTCTCCGGCATGAATGTCTGATCTCTTATATGATATGTAACATATAAAGTGGTTTTCAGTATTGAGGATGATGTTTTCGATCTTAAATGGGACTGATAAAACTAAAGAAAGAGAATTAATCCATATTTTTCTCGTTCCTGCTTTCTGGGTTCTTAAAGCTGTCTTGAACTCAAAAATGTGTGCCTAGAAAACATCTAAAAGGGAAGAAGCTTAAGCTATCTTGCAGGCCTTTTGTACGAAGAATTTATTTACGTCCTTCTCTTACCACTTAACCTCTGACTCTTCAAAAAAAAAATTAACTTCAGAGCGTTAAAATAATGCCTTCAGCATCCGAAGAGACTCGCTTGCCAAAACTTTTTTAATAACAATCGTTTCATTTGACTCAAATCGTGTCCTACACAACAAAAAATGTCGTACGGAGTGAGAAGTATTGAACTGTACAGCTGAGGAGTGGACTTTTTTTTTGATGGATCCAAAACTCAGTTCTATATAGACTGAAACTTGAAGCTTAATGATCGTGGTAAACATTTCAGGACTACTCTCTCCACGAATTCCGTCGATTGTGATAAATTACTTTGGATAGACGTCTAAATCAGCCGAATAAAAGTTTTCATTGACCGTTTGTGTACCCTGAATGTTTTAAAGTTAATAACTGCACATTATGAAAATATAACAAACGGTATAATCTTATCTTTAGATCGACTATGATTTGTGCTTCGGTATGGGACTCATACTATGAGCTATTGTTTTTTCAGGTCATTTCTTCGATTGTCGATGAGTTTCGAAGTTTTATTCATAAATCGAAACCTACAGATATGGTTAAAATGACAAAAATGTCTCATATAATATCTTTTTGGTCAGATGATCCTAGCGAAAGTTCTGGGCCTCAACAAATTTGTGATGGGTTCCAAGCCTACCGTCGTCGAACTATAAGGGTGAAGTTAACCAGGTGTATGAGATTTACGACTCTCAAAGGACCTGCGTTCAAAGCAATTCAAGTGGGATTCTGCGTTAACATTAGCACTAGGATCACACCTACGACTTAATCTAATCTTTCTCATAAAAATCTGCTTCATCCATGAAACGTCAATCAAAATCTGTAGAGTCGATTCAGACTCTCGGTACAGGAGACTTCACTTATTTAATTGATAATTCGGTAACTTGTTTAGACATGGTGAATTAACATAGACGATGATGTTACTGACGAAAATATCAAAAAAGTTAAAAAAATGTTTGATGACCGTAAAAGTTGTTCAAGATATCAGACACTCAACTGAATATGTACTTCATATCATTCACGAATATTTGGGTATGAGAAAGCTCTGTGCAAAATGGTTGCCGTGCTCACCTATGATCAAAAACAACTACGAGTTGCAGATTCGGAGTAGTATTTGAAAGAGTTCAAATATAATAAAACCAAGTTTTTGCGTCGATATGTGTCAATAGATGAATAGATGACATGACTCCATCGCTTCACTTCGAAGTCCGAGTGGACTTCACACGATGAGCCTGCTCCAAGGCGGGTATAAACCTAACAGTCGCTTAGCAAGGTTAATTGCGTCGGTATTTTCGTTGAATGAAGCTGTGATAAGGAATATGTGTCAGCTTCTTCGTAGAATATGTTCGCATGAAATTATGGCCAATCCACAAAAGGGGACCCCGCAATCTGCGCCAACTACATTCGAATAAGGCTCTTTAATATCGCATATAAGGTTCTATCGAGCGTTTTGTGTTAAATATTAAAGCTCACCGTCAATAAATTGCTTGGACTTTATTAGCGTGGCTTCACGCGTCCATTTTAAAGTTGCGCTTGACTGCACGATAACGAGCTGCCATTATGCCGCTATGTCTAAACTTGGTATCTTCGCCAAACTAATACGGCTGTGAAAACTAAAATTGCGCAGTACCAAAAGTTCCGTCAGGATCAGGAAGAACGTTTCCGCGCCGTTCGCTACCAAATAAGGTTTCAAACCAGACGACTTCCTATACCAATCTACTCCTGAAGAAAGTAATTCGAGCAGCCGAGCTGAATAGAAAAGGTACAATTTTCTATTAGAGTGTACAACTGTTGGCGGACGCCGAAGACATTGATAAAAGCGATGCAAATGGGTCTGGTAATGAACGAAGACAATACGAAATATCGCCTATCATGAAACTAACAGCCATGGCATTCGCGACATTGACACATGGAGGTTCAGTGAATTAGGAGACAGCGTCCGAATGGGTGAAAACACTCCAGCTCTGAGGGTATTAGAGTACTCGCCGGGGAAAGCAAAGAAAGAAAGAGGAAGATCTACACTCCGCTGGAAATACCAGGTGCAGAAGGACCTGGCTACCGTTTGAATTTTCAATTGGCCCAAACAGCGAAAAGGAAGAGCGACTCGCACTGTAACCGCATAAGCGGTGTTTATGCTTATAAAAAAGAAGAAATGGTGATTGCCGAAACTAAGACTTATTTTGCAGAAAAGGGAAAATTGTAGTACAAAAATGGTATAGAAATGTTGGAGGGCCATTATAATCAGTGTATAACCCTTGAAGGGAACTATGTTGAATACAAAAATTAATTTTGTAAAAAAAAAAGTTTTCCGAGCTGAGTCTAAAAATAAATAGCATTCTTGCATATAAGTAACTTTTACGGCTTTGCGGTCTTTGGATCTACTAGTTCAAAGTAGATACCAGTCATCGATGTCAAAATAGCAGTTTTGTGGTATTTTAAAGTAGTTGTTCGGTTGCATAACCAGAAAATAATAATAATTCCTGGTGTTGACTGTTTGTTGGGGAGCTCAACTCGAGGGATTACCAAATATCTGTCGACTTTTTTGCTGTACGATGTTAAGGATGCAAATGAGTTGAAGAGTTTATTGCAGCCACATCGACTCATTCGAACTGAGGAACCCTGTATATGTAATATTTATAATTGTATCGGCATAGATATCGATATCGATTCCAAACTTTTACTGTATATGTATATGTGTGTGTGTATGGATTTAATAAATTTATGGCAAAAATTAAAAATGCACCAGCTGATGGGTTGGATAATTGCCGACGATAAATTAATCGTTTGCAGGCACCTTTATGTCCAATACTTGTATTGAAGTCGTTGGGTGTGAAGCAGCGTGGCAGCCGACTGGTTGTACCCTGTGTTTCTTTCATAATCTTTTCTAACAGCTCTTTCATACAATTTTTTAACTTTTTTAATTTATATATATATTTTTGTTTTAATTTTTATATTGTATTGTGCATGCGAGTATGCTAATTCGTTTGCTGAATCGTTAATTGCGCGTCGATACACAAATCGGGTTGTGTCTGCTTCCAGCTCCCCAGTCTACTATTTGTCTGGGAGCGGTGACAGGCGTTCTTTTTGCGCTTCTTCTTGTTGTTTAACATTTGTCAGTTGGCTGAGCATGTCGATGGCGAGCTGTCAGCTCAGTACACGCACACCAACACATATAATAGATAAAAGCACACACTCACACACGAATATATATAGAGTCCCGTGACACTACATGAGCCATACAGGCCGCACGTTGCTTCAAAAATGCTGGAGGGTTGGTCCCATGGAAGATAAGCATTAAAATGAAAATAAAAGAAAGCTTCCACGCGTCTCTCAACACACAGATTGTTGCTCGTGTGAAAGATGGCCGGCAAGTGGTGAAAAAAAAAACGTCGCGTGTGCCCCTGTTCAATCGCCGAGAAAGAAAGCAAAAACACAAAGCAACAATAGAGAAAAATTACCAAATAATGGTAATGGCAAAAGTTCTAAAAACTCAAAACCGAAAAAAAGTTATTAAAAAAAAGTAAAAAAGTGAAGTAATTAACATAAAGTTTACAAGTTCAACTAGTTGCCTGCTTCTGCGACTTTTTTCCTAAGTTTTTTCGCCACGCCGGCTAACCAAATTTGCATTGATGATGAATGAAGAATAGGGAGAAGAAGCATCGGCTGCAAGTCAGTCAGTCTTGTTGCTGCCCAGCGGCGGGCCTGAATTTGTCTCTCACTCTGACGTGATAAGTTATGCGACAAGTTGGTGCTCTTTATGGCGTGAGGCGTCGTTGCTCGGTCAATAATTTGACTTAATTATTTTGCATTATTTTCACTTGTCTGCACAGATAAAAGGCAAATAAAAGTGATAATGCATAACTGATTAGGAAATTATGAGTTTTTAATTTTTCAAGCGTTTTGCGTTCTTGTTATTAGCATAACCAATATTTCTTTGGAGGGGGTCTGACGAAAATGTATATTTAATAGAGTTATTTCGCATGTTCAACTTTAAAATCAAGTGGTTGTTTCGAAACAAGAAATGAGAGGTACAATAATTTACGGAGGATCTGAGGCAAGATATAAGAAAATCAGGGTGATGATTGAATTTTTTATTCTCGGGCAAAATATAAAGTTTTGTAACGGTTGATTGTATTACTTGATCCGGGAGTTTAAATCTGGGTGACTGTCCGCTCCCGGGCACGCCGTAGCTTGAGTAAAAATCGAGATATTTTGACGAAACTTGGTTCACATATATCATATTATCATCCTGGTGTTGTACATAGACTTAATGGGACCACAACTTCTTCTCTTTTTTGGCGTAGACACGTTTTCTAGTATTCTTATGTGAAAGTGAGTGGATGAAATTGGACAACAGCCACGCCCACTTTTCGTATTTTACAATTTAAATGCGTTCGACTCCTTCCTTCATGGTGTAGAAATGCCATCTTATGACCAAAAATTGTCTTAATCCAACAAAAACTGTTCAAGCCCTATGTAACGAATATTTGGATTCCAGCACCAATAATTGACTTTTAACCATAAATATCTGTCAATGTGTGAGATAAAAAGATAAATACATTTCGCAGTTTAGAAATGTTTATTATCATTCGAAGGAACATTCCTAGGCATTTATTTGTTAAAAGTTATCTATTTCAAAAGTTAGTCGCGCCTCAGATGGTCTATCCGTTGACTCTAATTTCCGATAACTCGTTCGTGCATTTTGACTGATGAATGACATGCGCGATGTTTCGGATTGTTCGCATAGACTTTGAACTTTACATATCCTCACAGGAAATAGTCTAATTGTGTGACATGACACAATCTTATCTTTTTACCGAATTGTTCTCCCAATAATGCCAAGGTTTAATGTGATGTATGGGAAGGGACGCTGTCTTGTTGAAACCAAATGTTGCCGAGATCATGAGCATCAATTTCAGGCTTTAAATAGTCGGTTATCATGGCCCCATAATGATCGCTATTGACGGTTACGTTCTCACCGGTATAATTTTTGAAGAAATATGGACCGTTGATTCCACCAGCCCACAAACTATACCAAACCGTTGTTTTTTATGGATGAAATGACAACTCTTGAATCTTTTCAGATTGCTCTTCGCCTCCATTTCGGCAATTTTGCTTCGTTACATACCCATTGAGCCAGAAATGGCACTCAGCGCTGAACTAAATTTGAAGTGCGCGAAATGCATTCTTTATAAAACGTGAATTTTATGTTTAAAGTTGAACGATTTGTAAGCATTTTTCAGCATCAGTCTTGCCATGATGAAATACCAAACAAGAAGAAAAATAACATGAAAATAGCCAACGCGTGATCTTAAAAAAAAGGCTATTGAAAAAAGTATATCTGCTTGGGTCACCCGTTATATGGTATACATAAAATTGCTTAGATTCCGATCCTCTGGTTGACGTTTTGTACCATAAAGCGATTCCCTGGCTTTTATTCTTGCGAGGTGCAAGAATATAGAATGTTCGATTGCACCCGAACTTAACCCTTCCATACTTGTTAGATTTTAGTCTTATGCAAAAAAAAAAAAAAAAAAAAAAAAAAAAAAAAAATCCCGAAATTCGGTGAAAACTTATCTTCTCATATCCTAATCAATCTGTAATTTATTTGATTCCAAATGTTGATTTTTCCAATCGTAAATTCTCACTACAAACAAATTTTCTAATTTTATAAAAAAGGTGGTAAGCTTTTCTTCGCGAAAATTTTTGATGCATTAAAAGGTGTGAAGCTCTCTGATTGAAAATTGTGCTGCGCAAAGAAATAATATACGTAGAGCTATAAAAGTATGATTTTTTTTACAATATTTACAGTATTATAGCTAATAGATATATGTATGTACATCAAGAAAGATTTAAGAGTTTATATGTACTCCAACGGAATCTATGAAAACTGTAAGAAATTCTCACCTACTTAACAATTTCACTGACTGATTAGACTTGTGTAAGTATGTGTCTTGGTGTTGTCTATGTGTCATCTGTTCGTTTTTAAAAATTTCCTTTCCTCGCTTTTGTATTTCATTATTATCGTTTATACATGCATTAGCGTGTGTGCGTGTTACTGTGAGCGTCGTTTTGTGTAGCCTTAAGTCATGACTGAAACCATTTGAATTCTGTTTGCGCCCTGCGATATGCTACGATCAAGTGAATGCTTGTTCGCCAAGCTTAGCTTCAAATGCAAAGTAAAACTGCTTTCGCTAAATGAAATTTTAAAACTACGTGACACCCTGTAGTAAACACAATGCTGGTTTTAGCTGACAAATTTTGAAAATATTGTAAATATTGATGTGTGCTTTTAAATACTTAATATTTGTAGAATATGTGCAGAGATTCTCATAAAGTCACTACAGACAGTATTCAGACATATTCAGTTTTGAAGTATAAATTTGAAGTATAAATTAAAGTATAAATTTGAAGTATAATTAATTTAATAAAAATTAATTAATAAATTAATTTAATTTAATTAAATTTTTAATTTTTAGTTGATATTTTGGTATTAAATTTTGTTATTTTTTTATTATAGGCTTGGGAAAAATGTATGGTTGGGTTCAACACCAACTGAAACCAATGAGAACACCATAGAAGTATAATAATTAAACCAGTTGAGCTCCCATACTGCTATGGTCTAGTGACTAAGGGTTGGACTCCATACACGCACATACCAGTCAAACTAAAAGTTAACCAGAGTAACGAACCAGTTAAACGTTTTCGACGGCATTTCAACTAGTGGAGACCACACAGCTAACATTTAATCGCCTATCTATCCAGCTAATCCCCATACTACCGATATCCCTAATATCCGAGTGCAACAGGCAATCCGTGGTCAGATGTGGTCAGTGCTAACAAATCTCAGACAGAGACAGAAGTCTGAGTTACACTCAACAAACGCAATGTCCCTGCAAGTCACTTGACCTTTAGAACAATTGTTCTAACGTTCTTGCCACCTACTCCTGATATATTAACTATTCGACATTAACTCACTCGGGCCTAAATAACCGAAACGGACCCAGATTTTAACATTATCATTTATCAAAGTAAAAATAACAAACACCAAATTTGGATCAATTTTGTCATAAGTCTTTTACAGAAATTGATTTATATATAATTTGATACGACTGCTTTGGGGTTTTCAAGATGGTTTCTTGGTTTGAATTCAGAATAATTTTAGAATGATCAGCTTCAGTATTTAATATGATACCAACAGTTTGAAACAAGGACAAAGGTAGTGATAACCCTCTGTGTGTTAAAAATGCCGAAGGATTTAGCTTCACTCGATGCACCGAGTAACGCCAAGTTACGAAGTAAAACCAACTGCAGTCACAGCATATCGAACCAGTTCAAGCTCGTTTAACTGGTTACTTGGCAAACTAACTAATATAGTGCTTAAGCTGTAGAAGAGTTTGCGTAGAATTATTATTAGATCACAGTTGGCATGTTTGATAGACTTTTATTACAGCAAAATTACTTGCTATACTTAGCCAAAAAATTTCGCAATTTTCGTTTTTACCAGAACACTCTTTGAAATTGTACTCACCAAACCACTCTTTCACGCAAATCAGTATACTCGTAAATATATTATTTTTATATTATATCCTCAAACACTTTCATCACAGCTGCCTGCTTACACGAGCATTCATATAGCATCTATATACTATAAGTAATCTGTTTAACAATCATAAAAAACACTGTCTTTGATGTCCTTGATGTACTGATTAATACGACAGTCCGTTTCATATACGGATATGAGTAAATCATTACGGTTTTGTTTGCTCAACATCAATTACGTCTGTTAAACTTTTCCACCAAAACGCATAATCATAAATTGTAGTAAAATCTGGTGATTCCTAAAATATTCAAATATTCATAAATTGCTCTCCATTCATTTATATAAGCATGTCTGTGCAAGTATTGTGTGGAAATATGATTGTCTTGTTAAGTTCATAACTCAGACGCATTTCATGAGCTCTAGTACGCTCATACGTATGTGGACTCATAGAAACTTTTGTGCTAAACAACTTGCATACCCAATGAGCAATTCAACGAGTTCCACACTCAACTGGAATAGCATGAATTTGGGACAACAATAGACTATATGATGTTTTGAGTAGGTTAGTCTTGCTATGGTTTAAGGACACTCTTGGACTCAACCATAGGTAGGATACATTGTACATAGTATATTTAAAATGCAACCCTAATTGCTGCAAATTGCAACAATATACTTGTATTAATGTAATGTTATAAATGTTTTCTAATTGAGGTGGACTTTTATTATTAAAAAAGGATTTTCAAAAAAAAAAAAATATGCTCTACATCTTCCCCTAATTACTGGAGATATTGCTGGTTTTTTTTTTTTTGACTGAACATTGTTGGTGATAATAAATACTTTCTTTATGAAACATGATGAGATAATTCTTATAAGGTATTTCTATAAGTTTTGTCGTTTGCTAAGAAAAACACAATTTTATGAAAAAAAAGACTTTAATATCCAGTAAAAACTCCCTAAACATTAATACATTTGCTCCAATGATCCTCCAATCTGTATATAACTCTGAAGTGAGAATTCGGAAGGTCAGCAAAATACGCTTTAACAGCCGTTAAATGAAGCATAAATTTTTTGAGTTCTGGAAACAAATGGAAGTCAGTGGAGGCCAAATCTGGTGAATACGGTGGATGCTACAAGAATTAGAACTTTAATTCATGGATTTTAGCCATTGTCAAAATGCGCTTGTGACACGGTTCATTGTCCTGATGAAAAGTGATTTGTCTCTTCTGCAAACCGCTTCTTTTTTCATGAATTTTTTTCTTCAACTGGTCCAAAAGGTTACAATAACATTCAGAATTAATTGTTTTACTAGCTTGCAAGTAATCCACAAACAAAATTCTTCTCGCATCCCAAAAAACTGATGCCATAACCTTCTTTCCCCATTTCTGGACACGAACTCGAACAACCAGGTTCACCTTTAGCCTCTTATTTTGATTCAAGATCATGGTGGTAGACCCAAGTTTCATCCGTAGTAAAGAATCGACGCACAAAATCTACTTTATACTTGTTAAAACGCTCCAAATGTTGTAGAGAAAGTCTCATTCGAATGTGTTTTTGTTGCATGTTAGCGACTGCGGCACCCATTGTGCACACAGCTTTCTAAAACCCGAAATTTCACTTAAAATATGGTTCACACTAGCTAATGAGATGTGTAGAGCTTCTATTAAATCTCTCTCAGTCAATCGATGATCTTCCAAAACCATATGCTGTATTATGGTTATGATTTCTGGTGTTGATGCGCTTTTTGGACGTTCTTCACGTGGATCGTCTTCAAGGCTTGTACGAACACGTTTAAATCCAGCAACCTATCTTTCTACAGTTCTAATTGTAGATGAACAATCCTTATACACTTTTAAAATTCGTTGGTGAATTTCTGTTGGTGCTACACCTTCCAAAAAAAAGAATTTTACCACTGCACGATATTAAAATATTTCCATTTTGCCGTAGATTATATCATTCACAAATATTTTGGCAATTCACGTTCTGTAAAGAATATTTTTTGAACGCTTCGCTCAACTTATAGTCAATATAATCGGCCCACCGAACGTACTATTCGCAATACCATCATCAATTTTCAGACCCAGCATTCATTATTGGATAATGTTCGACTGAATAGACCACGTCCAGCAATCAGTGAAGAACCGTAGTTGAGAGGATACGTGAGGACCGTGGAGAATCGATTCGGCGCCATTCGTAGCTACTAGGACTGACGCATGGAACGACTTACGTCGAGATCCTAAATTGAAAGCAAACAAAATGCAGACTGTGCGTGAACTGAAGCCGCTCGACCTTCCCAAGGTCTCTAGAAGAGTTCCAAGAAGATGCGACAATTCCGAGTCAAATTTTATTTAACGTAAGCAAGGAAAATTGGCGCATTTGGGACGAAAAGCAAAATGAAGAGATTCAAGAGCTGCCATATTATCCAGAAAGAACAATGGTTTTGTGTGGTTTGTGGGCTGAAGCAATCAGAGGACTGTTTGATGTCTGAAATTGAAGATCATGATCTCGGCGACCTTTGACTTCAAAAAGACGGCGCCACTTTCCATACATTGCATCAGACAATTAATTTATTGAGTGAACACTAGGGTGAGCAGAAAACTTCACATTTTGGGCCGATCGATTGCCCGCCACTTTTTCCTGCGGAGATATGTAAACTCTAAAGTTTTTGCGGATAATGCCGCTTCGATTAAAGACCTTGAAGCAAAACAACACACTTGTTATTCGCCAGCTACGAGTCAAAATGCTCGAACGAGTCAACGAAAATTAGACTCAACGGATCGACTATTTGATAGGTAGCCGCGTCCAACATTTGAAAGTAATAATCTTCAAAAAATGAAAATACACATACCAACAATTTGAAATTTCTGTGTTTTTTCTTTAAAAAAGTAGAGAATCTCGAAATTTAGCACCGTGTAGCTGTCATATAAACTCAAACAACAAAATCAAGTTTTTATATGGAAACTTTTTATTTGTGAAGGTATTACCCTCGGTGCACTGTAAAGTTTTTTTTTTGTTGGTTTCTCTAGCACTGAGAGATTCTCTGACGAGTAAGTTCCCACAGATCTGGTCCTTCTGTGGTATTATCTTACATTCCACTATGGGTTAGCAGAAATATATAAATATGTATACACTTACTATACATAGTTGCCAAATATTATTTATATGTATATGTTTGTACATGTACTCGTATATGTAGTACATATGTTTCTATGTTTTCCCCACTATCCTTCCGACGTCCTTCCCAACAGTTCGCCATTTCCGTTCGCAGCACAAAGGATATAATGCAGATATCAAATTCAACCCCTGCAATCTGTTTGGGGAACTTCATTCATTTCACTTCACTACGTCTGCATGTAAATAAGTTTGTTTTGTATTTCCACGAAGCGTTTAGAACTTGTGACATTTGTCCATTTTGCGCTCTGATTCGTGCACTCCGCCACCGAGCCAGCCAAGTGATGTCATCAACTCTGGCATACGCGCATTACAATATTGTTCAAGGAAAATTCATATTTGCACACTTAAGCACACATACACCCACATACATACATGTTAGCAACTCTTAAGTATTGAATTTATGCGTTCGCTTGTCTGGGTCTCCGCGTCTCTGCGCGTAAAGATATTATCAAGCTTTCAGTGTAGCCACAAATAATTTTCTGAAATGATAAATTAGTATCATTTGGCTGGCAGATAGTAATTTTGTTATGCTGAGTGGTCATTGGGCAGCGGAGGAAAATGCAACTAGAGTAGATACAAATTTACATATATATTACATACAAACATATATACTAGTATACTACTTTGAGCAAAAAATAGTAAGACTTTGTTCATACTTTTAAAATTCTTAATTTATTCTTCAAAATCTATTTCCTACCCCATAAAGTAATGCACTTTGGTCCCAATACACTTGTGCGAATACTCGAAATAGTCCTTAAAGTCAATTTCAGGAATATACTTCAATAGGGCATACCGATTCACGTTTAATGTCTTCAATTAACTTAAAACGGTTTCCCGGAGTGGTCGTTTGAGATTACTGAGTAAACAAAAGTCACACGCAGCCAAATCATCGTGCTTGATTTTGGTTTTATTGGTTGATAATTTGGCGAAAACTCAGGCAGAATCAATGCAGTATCGGAAGGTGCATTATTGTGTTGCAAAAATCAAAAGTTTTTGGCCTAAATTTTCGACCTCTTTAGACGAACACCTTCGCGTAAATGACGCGTAATACGCGAATGGAATTTCTAGTTGACAATGCTGCTTGCTTTGATGTGTTTTTTTCGGCTTCGGCTCACTTTTGTCATGATATTCAGCCGATGTTGTCTATTTCCAGGTCGTAAGCTTAGATCTCATCGCCGGTAATAATACTTTCATGATATCGTGGTAGTCGGAAACCACTGTTTCACAGACGTTAAGGCGACCTTGTTTTTCGAAAAAATTGTGGGATTTTGGAACCAATCGAGCGTTTGCTTTTTTTATGGCCAAAATTGTTTTCATTGATCCTCCGGATACTTCAACGCCAATGCCAGTAAGATCTCTGACTATTTATCGACAAATTTCAATCACCAATTCCTTTATTTTATTGACGTGTTGATCAGAGTTGATGGTCACGATATAAAGACTATGAATATATACATATGTTGATAGCCAATCGCCAATTAAAGTAATAAACACGTATTACTTTAAACACGCTCGGCCGATGTAAACCGACATCAATAACGCCACTATGTTTCGGAAAGAATTTAGGACTATATCCGATTGGCTAGCTAACTTCATATTCTAGGTTTCAAATGATTTTGTCAAGTTAATTTGTTTGTTCTCGGATTCTAGGCAACCATTTCTTCTTTGATCAAAGTTACATACATTATAGTTTTAGCTGAGATACTTTACGCCCGGCGTTCAGAACTTATAAAAGCTTCAGGAATATTAATTGACACCTGTATTGGAGGAAGCTTTGATCAGCTCCCAAAACCGCAACTCGATACTATTTGCGGGTGCGGGTGGTGTGCTCGTCGAGGTGTTCAGCTCGGTGTGTAAGACTACACTTTAATTCTCTTGTCTTTTGAAATGTAAGAGGAAACAACATTGGTGGACATCGGAGCTAACGAATCAGATCATTGAGCAGAAGACTCTACATCAAAACTCGTAGAAGTGACTCTAGTGACGATTGTACGTTGTATAAGGCCGGACTGGCTGTATACCACTCGGAGCTAAAGAAAGTAAAGAAGACCTCTTGATGAGCCTTTACGTCACTGAGGTAGGTTCGAGTGGGCTGTATAGTCTTCGTGGACATTTTTCAGGAATGTCACCTTAAGTGGGCGCTGAATACATTCAAACTTTTGAAAACTCCGAGACCCGATGGCATCACACCGGAGTAACTGCAATAGACGGTTAAGCTGTTTGGCAGCTGGTTCGCCCGCATTTATGCGTACTACATAAGATTAGCTGATGTTTCAAAGGCTTGAAGACGCGCTTATACGAAAAGCCGAAAAGGGTCCCACGTCGGCACAAAGCTGACTTCTTGAACAATAACAACCAAACCAAATAGCTAAGCAGTTACCACATTGAAATAGCTTAATGGGGAGTACACGGCACGTTTTATCACGATGCTGAGTTCATGTTCCTGTAATTTTGTTTTGCTCAGATAAGAAGTAAGCAATTCTCACGTGCGTGGACTTCATTAGAAATGCATATTCAAATAAGTCACTATTATTTACTTCCTTGTTATGACTGGCATTGTCCACCCTCAATGCAACACAACACAACATGTTCACGTTCAGTTTCCGTTTTGTTTTTGTTGCTGTTGTTGTTGGGCGTCCAGGGTAACTGATGTCATGGAACTGCAATTTGTGCTTTATTGTTTTGACTGCGCAGAACAAAAGTTCACAAAGTCCATAACAACAAAAACACGCGCAAAATTGTCAGAATTGTCGGGGCATCGATTACGGTGGCACGAACAACTAAACAAATACACAAAACAAACCTCGCGCGACAGGGCGACCAACACGTTTCGACCATCCATTGTCCGCTAAGTGCGCACCGTGCACCATCAGTAAGGGAGCAAGTGAAGACCGCCAGTCTGGACGACGACGCGGTCCGAATGCCCTGGGCAACGGCTGTCAAAACAATCGAACTCATCGGGTTTTTTTTCTTGTTGTTCTCTTTCATTTGCCCTGACAGACATATTTATTTAGTTATACTAGAAGTTGAAACTTGTTGTTTGTTGTTTTTGTTACTCCACTTTATGTTTGTGTTGACTACAGCTGCCACAAAGTGCAAACAAAGAAGTTCAAGACGGAACAAATTTAATGCATGCAAATATGCCATATGTCAGCGGAGGCAAACACAAAAACATACTAGTATATCTGTGTGTGTGTGTGTGTGTGTGTGCAGTGTCGGTAATGGCTAAAGAATAGTGCAGCAGACGGTGCTTAAACCTGAAAGAAGCTGCCGTATTGGATTACCGCTCTGGGTTGTCTCTTTGTCGTGGAGACTTCGGCTGTCTCGCGCTATGTCGCAGCTCTGGTTTCACTTTCTGCTGATGCATAGGCAAATATCGCTGACCATAGGCGAGTCATTTTCAAATTACTCTATAATACGGCAGTGTAGATTTGTATATGGATCATTGGTCTGCCTGCGTTTTGTATATTTATCGGCCCTTTAATTACCGAGTTAGCGGCAAGCAACAAAGCGTGCGTACCCTGTGAGATGGCTTTGGAGCAGCGCAACTGGGAAAATTGATATAAATATTGTAGAAACTAGCAGTTTAACGGTCAAGACTCCTTGTCTCGTTGAATATCTCTAACGTCGTTTGAAGAATACCTGAAACAAAAACATTATAATAACAGGCGTCCAATTACAGATACCGTCAAAGGATTCAGTGACTTTCCAATATGCATTTGCCTTGCGAATGCCTCTTAAAATATTTTGGACTTTCGGCTGTCGAAAGATTTACTGAATATTGTAGTGTCTTCCAGGCCGAGGTAGCAGGCATTAAGGTGGATTTACAGCCCCGTAGTGCCGCCTCCTTCACAGAGGTGACCACCCACTCAGATAGTATAGCAGCTATACTAGCATTGAACTCATTAACAGTGTTTTCATGGTAGAACAAAGATTGCCCAACCTCGCAATCATTTGGAGTGTCTGGTATGGTGTCAGGCCGCAGCGGAAACGCAGGAAACTGTAAATGTGATGAACTATCATGAAAAGGCAGCCCCGAACACCTATCGGTATAAAGGGATCGGATCAGTGCTCCTGTATCCTCTACTAGCTAGCCCACCATTGCTAGATGCGTTGTCGCTAAAGCTTTTTGGCCTTGTTATGGAGCTTTTAACGGGATATTGTCCTATTGGCGTTCACGGAGTAAGACTGGAAGTCGTACCAGTCGCCGTATGAAAGCAGAAGCTGTATGGAAGAAGAAGCTATATGGAAGAAGATGAGGTGGACACAACTCAAGGGAAAGGCAGAAAACGCGCTAGCCATAGGGAGCCGGGTGTTAAATGAGTGGGGTTTAGTTAAAATCATGCGGGGACTCATTTACAAGCTTGACATATATTTGGTATGTCTGGATCTATTCTGAATAAGTAGTGCGTTTGATATGCTACAATATTCAGAACGAAATTGCGCAAGTGTCACTCTAGATTAACGTGCCGAGCTCGAGCTTTTTGTCTGCAGTGTGTAGTGGTTGGACTCCAGGTAAGACATTCACTGGGAGGAAAATGGTGGAAAAACCATATAAAGAGTTGAAGTCAAGTCAAGGCCTATAATTCCCTATCGTGTGCTTCTTTCATCTATTTCTGAAGAAATTACGTAGTACGAGCTGACGACGAAATACATATCTCCTGTCATCAAACAAACAGTCGTCGAACGTCTGACCTGGCTCCCACGTCACTGTTGACAGTCATAACTTTAAAGTCGTAGTTAATTATATTGTAAACTCGGCTATAACCGGGTAAGCGGTGTCTACGCCAATAAAGAAGAAGAGGCAGAATAAGAGTTCTGGTATATAATTTTCTACAGGGATAAGTGTTACACACATACGTTTTCTTGTCGCGCGTGCGAGTTTTATTGCCAGCAAGCAGCAGTATCCACCAACAACACTCTACACAGATACATATGTACATATGAACACACATTCTCATATGCTTACATACACACATATAACAGCGACTGTAATTTATTTCGTCGATTTTATTTCATTTTTCACTTTAGAAGTCAATGCAAATGCCGCTTTCAGACAATTCTTAGAGTGCGGATCGCTTTAATTCACGCGCACTGCATTATCATAAACACCACCCACATGCAGAGTAAACACACACACGCACATTCACACATTTGTTTATGTTTATTGCTCGCGAATTAGTCACGAGTGGATTTGGTGCGTTTTCTAGCTGTTGTGGTTGTTGTATTTTTTTTCGCTGGCGTGCCGCTGCTGCCATCCACCCACAATGAGAGTCGTAAAAATGATTTTTGCATCGACCACCAGAAATGCAAAGTAGCCGATCGTAAAAAGATTTAATGAAATTATTAATCACTTCAAGTCATAAAACTATATACATATGTATGTATGTATGTCTGAGTACGACTTCAATCTGTGACAATGACTTGATTTGTTTACTGAACACTTGAGACTTGTTGGCACACATAAAACGGTAATGGAGTCTCAGCTCTGAACACGTGATCGTAATGACTTAAGACTTTGCATTTTCCCATTGATTGTTTAACAAAAAGGCGACGCAAATTAGTGACTCAAATGAATAAAGAGATAGCGACTAAAGGTATAGAAAAAGAGTAAAGGACTTCGACACCAGCAGGGGTTGACTGTGATACGTCAAAGAAATAATGAGACTAACCGACCCACAAACAAAAGAGGTCTCTCATCCGAAGCTGCTTTTTTCTTTTCTTTGGGGGTGTTCTTACGTGGCGGGGAGGAATGTTTCCCCTTCTAACTTTAACTTATCTTCAAAGGAATTATTTTTGGCTACCCAAAGGATACTTAGTCTATATTCGGAAGTCGCGAGCTGCTTGAGCCATATCCAAAATAATCGTTTCTGGCCACTGCTTAGTGAATGGCGCTCATAGTACTTTCCTCACTTGCGTGAAATAATTGACTCCATCTCGAAATCCCACGCAGAATAACTCGTGCCAATAGGTGCTACTTCGGGGAAAGCAGAGGAAGGGGAAAACCTCCACTCCGTTGGGAAGACCAGGGGGAGAAAGACCTAACTAGACTTGGGATCTCTAATTGGCGCCAAACAACAAAAAGAAACCACACCTGCCGCGCTGTTGTAAAATCGGTTATAACCGCGTAAGTGATGTCTACGTCAATAAAGGGGAAAATAATTGACCCGAAAAATTTGCAGTTATGTTTTTGTAGAGGCACAAAACATACTTATCTAAAGTAGTTTCGAGAAATGTTGCCAATTTTATAGTTCTTTGCCGAATAAAAGTGCGAATTCTTTCGATTACTTAAACCCGACTGTTTGCAGTTATAAGAACACCTGCCTAGCTGCAATGCGTGGAACTGAAAATAAGTCAAGCAATCAGCTTGAAAATATCACATGGTATGCTAAAACTGAATCCCTTTACAACTCATTAGATTTAAGTTGTTTTGATTGGTAATACTTAGATGGCTATTAGACTGGTCTATTCTCGCGCACTTTGATTTCACTACAAAATTCTTGGACTGCCAGGTCGCCAAGCCTAGCCTTGGAGGTCGTTTGATTCGACATTCATGACACGTTGGTCCCTGCCCGACCTCAGGAGCATAACTCTTGGTGGCAGAGAGGTAGAGATAACCAATATGGTGAAATATTTTGTTCTCAGGATCAATGATTAAACTCTGCACGGGAGGCAGCTGCTCCGCAAAGCGTGAACGAGTAGGCAGAAAGGGGTTTTGGCAATGCAAATAGGGGGTAAGAACCTGAGCAGGTTTAAATATATAATATGCGTAATATGCGCTATGGCCAATGCAAATTGCCCGTTCCGTTACAGGGAGCCTGGAACTCCAAAACATATGCTAATTGACTGCATAGCTGTCTGCAGATCCATGTTGTAAATCTTAACAACAGAGCCAGCCTGAAAAAAGAATCGAAAAAGGTTGGTTGGTTCACCAAAACCCTGGAGGCCACACACAAAGATTTCTCGCGTCTTGGAAACTACATGACTGTTGCCATCTATAAATTTGAAAAAGTTAAGAACTTTCTACATATAAGTCGGAACCATAACAAATTCCAGTAATAATCTAAGTCTAGAGATTAATCGCAGAATAGCTACCCCCAACAAGGGCTACTTAGAAAATTGAAAGAATTGAAAATGCAATTGAAAAAGAGATCCTTTTCTCGACGAACAAAAATTACGATTTATACACAAGTCTCTCAGTATTCTCGCCGCATTATAAGTGCAAAAACATGGACGATGACGAACTGAAATAAGAAAGAACTTAGAGCATTCGAGAGAACTGTTTTTCGCAAGATTTTGGGAACCCTCCGCGTGGGCGATAAATATCGAAGAATGTACGACGTATAAGATGGATATGTATAGTTAAGCGTATAAAAATTCAAAGAACGCGCTAACTAGAGAGGCTTGGGTAATTTTTATACGGATGGCAGGTAGAGAGAAGCGAACTTACTCAAAATACATAGCTAAGGCCTATAGCTAAAGAAGATCTTGTAAGCGCACATTAGGTCTGTAGCACCTCCCAGAAGCTTGCCCAAGGCGCAGCACGCATATACGAAGGGCAGATCAGTAGAAATTGCATTCTATACACTCGCATTTAATATTGAAAGATTTCTGGACATTGCTGATACTGATATACAACGCTGGATCAGAAGCCTTTTGAGTGCTGTCTCCGCTTCTATGGATATTAGTGATGAATAAAATACTAAGGAGATTGGACTGTAAAGCACCTAAGATAGGAATATATGCAAATAACATTGCTATCTTAATAACAGGGAGGTGTCTACAGACCACTAGCAGTATTATGACCACAACTCTTAATTCAGTCCAGAGATGAGCATTGCAAGTGCGGCTGGGTTGAACCCAGAAAAAGCGGATCTGCTGGTCTATGGCTTACCAGTTTAACCTAACCCAGGTCATGTCATTCGTATGGAAGATTATGCGCTAGCGAATAGTTCCTTCAATTCGAGACCCATGGGTGGACAACGCAAGCGAGAACGCTCCCACATCCAAATGAAAGACCAAGAGCAAAGCTCCTGTCGGCATATGGGTTGTACAACTGGCCAGATCTCGCAACGTATAGAGGCAACTGGTGAAGTTTTGTGTTCTCGGCCCAGACCCAGAAGAAGTTATCGTACGATTAACTTTAGATGGACGCACAATGAGCAAAATAAACACAGAAGAAATAAAAGTGGCTTTGGCGGCATTGTTGTTGCTGTTGTAGTGGCAGAATTCTATCGAGTTGACAGTCACTGACCAGATGAAAAATTCTGATACGTTCCGGTTACGTAGAGCCCACTGTCATGGGAACGGCTTTGCCGTCATTCTATCTGGCTGGTGGTTGACTGTGTTAGCTGTAATTAGTTGGGTGAAATCTATTAAGAGTACTTCCGTTTAGACTAACCCTGAGAGTATTCTAAATTAATATAAAACAGATATAGGCATAGCTATGGCCTAACTACTACAGCATAGCCGGCAGAAGAAAGTCTAAGCTTCTTTTGGATATCTCGGAAAATCGAAATCTGGGTTAGCGATGAAATTAGGAAGCATAAAGCTATGATTTAATAAGTTTCTTAAGCGTTCAATAGCAAAGCAAATATCATTTAACAATTAAGCAAACGCAACCTATGTTTAACAGAATTACCAGCTTGGATCGCAACAAAGACAGTCTGCGAATTACTTTCACACACACATATGTTTACTCATAAATCTACGGAGCAACGCATTGTACGCGCTACGAGTCACGCATGCCGAGTACAAAAGTATTCGTACAAATATGACAATTTGACATGTAGGCATCTCAATTCCCCCAGCGCGCCACACGTACTCACACCAAAAATGGCAATGGCAATGCCAATGGCGCTTCCAACTGTCCAACCAGTAAGATGAGCGGCCATTGAGCTGCAGCACTTCCGTGAACTAATCGCTGCATGGATGGTGCTACGCGCAAAAATAAAATAAAATAATTGAAAATCTACAGAACAACAATAAGCAAGTTAAGACAATATACAGTTAAGACAACAACAGTCAATCTGGAAAAAAGCAGAAAAATCACAGTCGCGCGTTGGTCGCGTGCGCGCATGCGTATTGTGGCTATAGCTACACAACGCGCGCGCATAATGCTACGAAGCGCGGCTTGACGCTGTCGACATATAGCGCGCGAATTGTCGATTGCCAAATGCCGCACAACGCGCGCGCACGGCAATCGATCATGCAGGTTAACTGGCGTGCGACAGTATGCACGCGCGCGTACAATGTACGGTATTATCAGCGCGACGCAATGCGGTGCGGCACAAGGCGCAAGGCAATTGTTAATGCGCACTGCGCTTGCTGGCAGTATGAAATTTGTGCAGCACCATATCAGCGCGTCATCGCAAATTCATTCAACGCTCGTTGTTATTGTCTTCGGTTGATGTTGTTGTTTTTGTTTTATTGTTCAAAGATATACGCGATAGCATTGCTGGCGCACAGGTAGTGTGTATTTATCGTCCGCTGGTTCAACTCGCTAAATATGGTTCGATTAATTGGCGCTATCATTGGACTGTCATAATAATCATATTCGCGGGCGCGCGCGCACACACACTTACCTGCTCTAGCGCATACATGTGATGTGCGACACAAGCGCGCAAACGCTGTAGCTTTTACAGCGCGCGGTTAGCAGCGCGTGTTAGCGCCGCGTGCTTCATATATGTATGTTTGTGAGTATATGTGTATAAGTGTGTTCACACAGGGGAATGCACAGACAGACGGACAGAGACACTCGTTTGTGGTCGCGCGAGTGGCGCCAGTCAAAGCCAAATTGGGCAGGAGACATGCGCTAAAAATTCAATGCCACAATATGTAATCTTTGTTATGCGGCACACAAACTCACACATCTACACACTGCTATTCAAACAGCTTTTTATTCAATTACAGCACTTGTTATGTTGTGCCAGGCTCAGTTATGGCTGCTTCAAAGCTGTCATATGCTACCTATGTTTGCATGTGTGTGTATGTGTGTGCGTTTGTGTGAGTGTCAATTGCATTTGTTAATGAATTTCAAAGAAATTGAATTATAAGTGCGATCCATATTGGTGCACTGCAGTCTCTTATGACACGGGCGGCGCACCAATTGGCCATAATTATTGTTTGTTTCTTTTGTTCATAAAATATTCGGACGAGCTTCGATTAATAAGTACTTACCGCTTTTAGTTGCATTGTTGCATTGTATATTTACAATTTCTTAGCGTAATCTTTATCGAGTTATCGAGTATATTTAAGGGGTTAGATGGGTTTCAGATGTACAAAAAAAGGTATTTTTACGAGTTTTTTTTTAAACAAGCAATCATATATTTCAAAAATATAATATGTTATATCAAAGGTATATATTCGAACAATATCTCGTGAAATTTCAACATGTTTGAAAATTGCGCCGTTGAGACCGCATATCCCTGGGTGTCTCTCAAAAAAGTGCCTTCGCCGTGGACAGCATAAGTTATTATTGGTTTATATAAAATTAAAAAACTAAGCATATTCTGTTAGTACATAACTAAATTTCGTTTTTGAACGTAGGAAATAAAAAATATTAAAATTGTCCTTCTTTTCGCGGACTTTGAACAAAAAATGTAATTTTTGGTAAAGTTTTCGGCATGCTTTGGTCAGGAAAATAAGTTGTAATGAAACAAGAAAAAGTACTTCGTTCAATAACTAGATAATATTATTTCAAAAACGTGTACACAATACGAACTAAATCGGTCGACAACTTTTCGAGAAATCCTGTCCACCGACTTCAAAAACACAGTTTCGAGAAAAACGTGTTTAAAGACAGGGCACTTAGCGCAGCTAGCCTTGAGTGCACAAGTTCTCAAGGCTGTATCTCCGAAATTATTACTCAGATCAACTTTAAAATTTAGGACTATATTCTAGAGGTATTGTAAAATTTAATAAAGTAAACAAAACAAAATCGATTTTTGGAAATTTTCAAACGCACCTAACCCCTTATTACCTCCTCTTGCTCCAAAAATTTAAAGTTATAGCTTGTCGTTGCCATTCTATATGAGCAGATATTCGCCTCTAGGTATTATCAGAAATCCAAAAAATTGCTATATACAACTTTAGCATCTGATAGCGCTTTACATTGAAGTCGTGTTCTTTTTTTATCTAACTCAATTTTCACTTCTCTCTTCAGCCAAAACATCTTCATTTGAAGAAATTGACTTTATCAGCAGCGGTTTATCCATCATACATAGAACGAGCATGAAGAAAGTAATATAAACAAGAAAAAGTTAACTTCGGCTGCACCAATGCTGTAATACAGGTACCCCTTACTTACTTGTGTAAACAATATCAAATAAAACAATCTTCCATACAATTGGCTTGCTTTTTAACGCTCAGTTTTTATAACCGATCAGTGGTCCGATATCGACGGTTCCGGCAAATGAGCAGCTTCTTGGGGAGAAAAGTGCGTGTTCGAAATCTCAGTTCGAAAGTTTGCGTAATTACAGATAGACAAGCACATGTGGCTAAATCGATTCAACTCGTCCTGCTGATCATTGCGTATATATTTTGTACGGTTTCCGATTTTTTCTTTTGAGTGTTACACACTTTGTGGCAAACTTAATATACCCAGTTCAAGGTATAAATATTCTCTTTGCCAATACAACTGTGGGACGGTCTGGGCCGAGAACAGAAAACCGCACCAGTTACCTCTATCCTTTGCGAAGGCCGGCCAGTTGTACAACCCAAGTGCAGCCGGGTCGCTATGCTCTTGGTCCTTCCATTGGATTGGTGTGTGCCCTTGTTTCCGCTGTCCACCTTTGCGAATCAAAGTAACTATTCAACTTGTTCCATGCGAACGACATGATCCAACCAGCGCATTCGTTGATTTTTTATATTTTATTTCCATGTCGTCGTAGAGCTTGTACAGTTCGTGGGGTTCTATCTTCTTCGACATTTATCGCTAACGCAGTTCTTTTTCATCTAAGTAGCCATTGTAGGTGAGAGTTATTCTGCGTTTAATCGCCAGGCTTAGTTTACTGGTAGAATATTTGCTGGTTCCGAGATAAATAAAAACTTTTACGTTTTCAAATTTACAATTGCCAACAGTCACGTAGTTCCCCAGGCAGAAGGAATCTTTGTAAATAGCCTCCGTGTACTTTGTTTTGCCCCCCCTTTACCCCAAAACTAACATTTAGAATTTATAGTGTCTTTGACCGATTTTTTTTTTGCTGTTTCATATATTCAAGACATTCACTGGGCAGTTGTCAGCATCGGACTGAAAATAATGCATTGAAAATAACTGCAGGCGAATGTCGAAACCTACCAACTGTGTGAAGAATATTTTGCATGTGCCTTGGTAAACTCATTTTCCTTTATTATGCGAGAAATATAGGCCACAACCATCCTATAAGCTAGGTTAATTAAAATCGATGAATTTCACTTGCACACCGTCAACAAACTGATTGGACCCTTATCAGTTTGGCTTTAGGAATAGAAAATGAAAAATTTACCAGATATTCTTCAAGCACCAAATCTTGGAAAATACTCTTGAAAAGAGGATCAACACACAACACCTCGTCGTCGATTTGAAAGCTGCCTTTGACAGCACAAAAATTAGCTAACCCTATAACGTTATGTATGAGTTTAGAGCAATACCAAAAGCTCCGTCAGGATTGGAAAGGACCTCATCGAGCCGTTCGATACCGAACGAGGTTTCAAACAAGGCGACTCTCTATCGTGGGACTTCTTTAATCAACTCATGGAGAAAGTAATTCAAGCTGCAGAGCTGAATAGAGAAGGTACAATCTTCTATAAAAGTGTACAGCTGCTGGCGTACGCCGATGATATTGATACCATTGACATCAACAACCACGTCAACAGTTCTACTTTCTCCAGATTGGATAAGCAAGCGAAGCAAATTGGTTTGATAGACGAAATATCTTCTGTCATCCAGCAAATAGTCGTCGCATTCGCGATTAGGCTCCCACGCCTTTGTTAACAGTCATAACTTCGAAGTCGTAGATAATTTCCTAAATCTTGGAAGCAGCATTAACACCAACAACAATGCCAGAATAACTCTTGCTAACAGGTGCTACTGAGTAGGCGATTGAGAAGTAAAATCCTCTCTCGACGAACAAAACACAAACTCTATAAGTCATTCATTATTCCCGTCCTGCTATATGGCGCAGATACATGGACGATGACTACAACTCAGTTGGAAAGACCAGGTGGAGAAGGACCTGGCTACATTTGGAATTGCCGCCAAATAGAGAAAAGGAAGAAGGACTGGCGCACTGTTGTAAACTCGAGGCGGTTAACATCAATTCCGGCAACTTCGCTTGGTTTAACAAAGTTGTGTCTAGCCAGACATTTCTATCTCAGTCTGACAAAAGCCGAGTAATAGAGGAAATAGTGTCAAGATGCTTCCATCTCTTCGTCTTTCATACTGCTTTGGCGAAAAGCGTCCGACAGAATATTTAGCCTATTTGAAAGTGTTGGCGGCGAGACTGATTTGGCTCAGAGCCAGCAGTTTGGATGACCTCGACCTTTTACAGTTCACTCTGGGTCAGAAGGATTTCGCAGTCGCACAGGTTCTGATTATTGATCAACGCTTGCTGAGATCGGTGGAGGACCAAAGGTTCAACGCCAGAACGCAAGAAAACATGGGTAAAATGACTAGCTTTCTATCGAATGGGGGGCTCGTAAATTTTATTATATTCTAGCAACTAACTAAACAAATTTGTTTTTACCAGCAATTTGTCATATTTTAAGGTTATAAAAGTAAACTAATCTAGTCGCAACAGCGTTCACAACAAAATTCACCAAATCAACGCCGATCAGCTGTCAGCGGATTAATTTAGCGTTATTGCCTAGAACTCTAACACTCAATCAAAAATTACGACTCACTGAAGTAAACACTTTTAATGACAAATAAAAAGTGTGTAAAAGCTATGTGCATGACATAAAAATATTATTCGCGCTAATATCGCATGACATAAATTTGATGCCATAAAATTTTTATTTCAGCTAACTACAAAATCTCAATTGTCTGCCACCACAAAGCACTCACCAAGTGGCGTGGATACACTACGGCAAAATGCAAACAACAACAAGAAAAAATAAGAAAATCTAATAATATTAAAATACATATAAAAATGTAAATAAAATGATAAATATATAATCGCCATAAACCAGTCAAAGCATGAACGTGAGAATTAGGTAACAATGGCACAAATTTTCACTTACTACAAATGTCATCACAACAACAAATAAAACCCCTTAGAAATACGTACAAATATAATAAGAAAATTGAAATAAAATACAACAAACAGAAACATTCACAAATAAAATAAAATGAAGTGTTGTAAGGGATATGGTTAGCTAAAAACAACAATAACAAAGTGACAATAAAAATATATTTAGTTTTCGCTTCATAAAAATCTGCAATAGACTATCGCAAATTTATGACTTTTCGCCTAGCAGCAAGCGATTGTTCCCTACGACTGCTGTTCTTGTTGTTGTTAAGGTTGCTATGCTATATTGTTGCGCCAGTTGGTAACATTGTGCCACAACTATGCTGGCTTGCAGCGCTGGAGCGACTATTGAGGAATATTTATATAATATATAAAAAAAATTGTATACTTGTAACTGTACATATGTATGTATATATGCGCACTAGGGTTGCTCATAAATGTGAAATAACACTTTGTAAACATATTTCTTGAATCTATATACGTATATATTTATACGTCTATATATATACACGAATATGCAGTGATTTAAAAGCTTGCATTCTTCTTCTTCTTTATTTGCCCAGACATCGCTTATGCGGGGTTAAAGTTGTTCAATTTACCACATTTCGCCAGTCGTTCTTCCTTTTCGCTGTTTGGCGCCAAATTGGAGATTCCAATTGTGGCCGGGTCCTTCTCCATCAGGTCTTTCCAACGGAATGGAGATCTTCCTCTGCTTCACTTACTTACAAAGCCAAAGTGTTTTCATCCATTCGGACGACATGAGCTGGCCAGCGTAGCTGATGTACATATATATATTTATACAGCTCATCGTTCCATCAACTGTGGTACAGGACCATAAATATTCCGCAGAACTTTTCTAGAAAACTCGCAACGCCGGCTCATCACATGTGATGTGAGAACTTTTTTTTCAGTTGTCTACTCAGTTCAAAGTAGCCCCTGTTGGCAAGGGTTATTCTGCATATTCAGGTCTCCAGCTCGAATTATTTACTCCAGCAATGGATTGAAGAAGTTCCACGATAGGGAGTCGCCTTCTGTGAAACGTTGTTTGGTATCGAATGGCTCGCAGAGGTCCTTTCCGATCCTGACGGAGCTTTTGGTATTGCTCGACGTCAGTTAGTTTTGCCGGGATACCAAATTTAGTCATCCCGGCTTAAAGGCAGCTCCTTTTCGTGCTATCGAAAGTAGCTTTGAAATCGACGAAGAGGTGGTGTGTGTTGATCCTCTTTTCACGGGTCTTTTCCAAAATTTGGCGCATGGTCAAAATCTGGTCAGTTGTTGATTTTCCTGGTCTAAAGCAAGGTCACTGTGAAAGGATCAGTAGGGTAATCGGGCCTGTTTTATTTTGCCATTTTTTTATAGAAATTTTTATTCTACAATAGAATTTTTTTCCCATATCATGTGGTATATAGCGCAGTGTATAAACATATTTTTTCGGAATTTTTTGATGACATCTGTCGGAGAAATGGCTGGGTGAATAGATGCGTTTATTCACTGGCGGACACGATTTCTCACGTTTGGATCATCTGAAACACAAAAACCCTGGTTATCGTCCCTACTATAATCATGAAAAAATGTTGATAAATAAAAAAGTAATCCACGTTTTTTTTAATTTTTCTCCATATTTTTTTACAAAAATTTTGTCATAAGATTGTCAAGAAATTACAAAAAATTATCTTTAATATTATTATTATTATCTCTAAATATTAAAAAAAAAAAGCAAATCGGTTAAGTAGTTCGACCGGAATCATGTCCACCAGTTTAAGAAAGTGTGTTTTGAAAAAACTCCGAACGTCGAGCGGTATTATTATTTTTGGTCCTTTTTCGAAACCTACTAATGGTAAAGTGGGTTTCTACATTAATTCTAAGGGTATAAGGGAACAGAAAATGCAAAAAAAAAAAAAAAAAAAAAAAAAAAAAAAAAACCAAAAAAAAAAAAAAAAAAAAAAAAAATGT
>NW_017535852.1:1817348-1824493 GCF_001853355.1 Bactrocera latifrons | reverse complement strand
GGTATAAAAAAAAAAAAAAAAAAAAAAAAAAAAAAAATGTAAAAAGATTACCCTACTGACCCCTTAAGGTGGAATGAGTTTGTTGGCGGTGGCCTTTAATCTTACACACATAATATGCTCGATATATGCGATGTTGAGGAATCTTATGCCTTGTGGATTGGGCAGAGCACACTTCAATTCCAATTGTCATGTATGCTTTCGTCCGACCATATTTTACAAAGAATCTCGTGTATGCTTCTTATCAGGCCTTAGCCGCTGTATTGGAATAGACCGGAAAGCAATTTATGAAATTGGCGATTTTCATTCATTTAAAGCTCACACTTCGTTGCGATGTCCTAGCTTTCATAGTCGTCAGAGATGGCTATGCGCGACTTTTTCCTGTTTTTAATATTGTGTATGCCATAAACATTCTACGGATGATTCTAAACAACTTTTTCCTAAGAGATTATAGGTCTAAAACCGGTGTCAAATTAGCAATTTTTAAGAAATAATCGGTTGTACGGGAAATATGTTATATAGCGGTTCAATCTGACCAATTTCGACAAATGATCAATAGAGTATCACAATGTACTTACATATTAAATTTCATTAAGATACTCCTTGGCCATTTTCCCCAAATTATGACGTAATCGGATACGTCTTGTTCCAAACGAAATTCATCTTTCAGACTTATTTCTATAAGCGCTAATTCAACGTTCGCGTCGTGTTTGATTTGCATCTCTCCGCACAGTCGTTCAACGCCGAGAACAGAATCGCCAATTGACAGACCTCACTACGTCTGAGAGGATGCAGCCATTTGCCATGCGCGTTGAATCATCTGCTGTTGTCATATTTACCGCAACTGAAACCTGAGTGCCATCTATTTTAGCATAAGTTGGGATGATCCTAAGAACCACGCTTTGGAACCCATATTTTATGGCATTCTTGGTTTCACTGAGACGACCTCGCATTTAGCAGAATCAGCGCTTGTCGATAAAGTTCTTCGACTTTCTCTTGCCTTACACATTGCAATATTTTAAAATCTTTTACATTATAATCCACTTGCATAGCAGGAAGGTGAAGAAAAGTGGGACACTGGCGACACTTGCGACACCGTCAAACGAAAACGGTACTAGTCCAATAGAGGAGAGCTAACGAAAAAGGCCAAACTATAATTTACGGTCCGAAATCTTTGCTGTGTGTTTGGTGAGATTGGAAGAGAATCATCTACTACTTGTATGAGCTATTCCCTAATGGTCCAACTCTTGATTGGAACATCTGAAGGAAGCAATCGCTTAGAAGTAACCAGTTTTGACCAATAGTAGAGAAATTGTACTCATTTAGGTGACTCACCAGAAGATCCGGGGAATTTCTACTTAAACATCCACCTCATAGTCCGTACTTGGCACCAAGTTATACTTCCAGTTTTTATTCAAGGCAAATAATTCTCTTATTGAAAAATTCGCCTTAAGCGGAGTTTGTGGCAATTGACAATCTTAGTTTTTCGCTACCAAGAACGAGGGTTTCTATGAGAGCGACATTATGAAATTACCATCAAACTTACAAATAGTTATCTAACGAAAGGCTCATATTTGACCTAAATCGGATCTTTCTATGTTAAATAAAACCAGCAATTGAATGTAAAAAAAAATTTATATTTTTTTWAAATTATTTTTATTAAGCACCACCATAGTGCAGTTATAAATATAAATTCATATATATTTAGTATATAAATATGCATAAGAATAGTATAATATATACTAACAGACAATAAAAATAAAATCACAAATTCACAGTCATATTCTGTGAGCGCTTTGCAGTTTATAGCTCTCAGAAAAAAGTAACAACAGTAAATATTGAGATTTATGAGCAGCATAAATTATAGACATACTTTAACTTTAAAAGTACCTTCCAATACAAACATACATTCACATGCATTAGCTTGCATTTGTTCGGTTTGAAAAATTGTAATGCACTAAAGTCCGATTACTTGCTGTCAGCACGAGTTTGGCTCACAAAGTCAGTGACTTTTTCAATCCCTTACGTAATGGCTTTAAATGAAATACTGCTGCTGCTAAGTACGTAGTATTCGGAGGACAACCAAGTCTTAGTATCCTAGCATTAAATAACTTTGCTATCGAAGGAAGCCAAGAGCTCCAATGAAAATTAGTATAGGTAATATAATGGAAAGAGGATACTCCCCATCGTGTGCCTTCTTCAATCTATTGCTGGAGAAAATAATTCGAACTGCATACTAAATAGAGACGGTACAATCTACATCTGCTGGCTTACGCCGATGATATTGATATGCTTCACCCGAACAATCACGCCGTTAGTTCTGCTTTATCCAGACTGAACAAAGTAGCGAAGGGTATGGGCCTGGCTGTGAACGAAAACGTGAAAATTGCTGTTGCCTAAGCTCAAAGTGATTTGATAAATGTTTTTGGTGAACATGCTTTAGCTGAGCGAATTTGGCTTGAATGGCGAAGAATAACCTAGACAACCAAAAAATTTGAAGATGAGAAACTGGAGGTATTATTCGATGAAGACTTTTGCATACACAGCTGTGGAAGGCACTCAAGCAGCAATTTCAAAACCTTCACCCTGTTTTAGATGCTTATAATGCACCATGCATTTCTGAATTTACTAAGAGTCAATAGTTCGTAGCTCTTACAGTTTACTCTGGGCCAGTAGGATCTCGCAGTTGCAGTTCTGGTTATTGGCTGCTTTCTGGGCTTACTGGAGGTTTAAATGTCCTGTACCAGAACGCAAGAAGACATCGGAAAATCGAATCGCTTCCAAGCGTATAAAATATGATGACCAGCACCTATTCAAGTCGTTGATGCTATTTATAATAATGTCATGCAATTTTTGAATAGTTTTGAGCGCACAGCCAGCAAGTTCACATCCGCTCGGCTAACGTACTCCTCTCTAAAGCAAGGAAGCTCTACTTTTTCTGCTTGAAAAACGCTACTGTGGTATGGTAGCCTCAAATTAGAGTTGATGCAGAGCTTCCGACAGAAGACTCCTCCACCTACTGTGCCTCTTAACATCGATCCAACCGTGAAAAAGTTCACTGCATTCTTTCTCCAACGGCTATGCCCCACCCACAATTCTCTTGCAGATTCTTGAGATAAGATGAAACTGCAAGAACAAAGGTTTTGAAAGATTTCAGTGTTTCCTTGCCGGGGCCCTTCACACTTCCATAAGTCTAATAGTAATCTTCGCAGCAATTCAGTTGCTTAACCAGTGTTTTTTTTGTTTCGAGCGCCATCCACCAGATAACGAAGCCATAAAATACTAACCACGGTTTCATAGAGCCAGTACACCTTTGGTGAGAGGCCTTATCTTTTCCTCATCTATACAACAATATAAAGCGACTAAATGCCTCGCCTAGATAGCTCAATGTTATTTGGAATTGTGTATAATCCGTTTCTCTCCGTTCACTTAGTAACTACATTTAGATACCCTTGGTTCAGATTGTAAATGCGGTTCAGGAATTTCACTTTTCTGCACACGTCCGCATGGACAATCTCGTTCATCAAGTACTTTCAAAAGTTCATTCACCACCATGCGTGATGGCTGCCTCGAATTACTGCACGTGCCCGTGCACTTCCCCGTTCTGTCGAAGAGGTGACTGTAGATGATATACTTCAGATTAGATTTGACCTCAGACTCATTTAGAGCTCTAATTATCGGCTATAAATTTACACCTGAGATTGAAGCTTTTAATCGCGGTGAAATTTGGTTTCCACAAAATGGCGCCACTTCCCAAACATCGCATCAATCAGTCGGTTTATTGAGAGAACACTTTAGGGTGCTGATAATTTCACATTTTAGGCCGGTCGATTGGCCACAAAGATCATATGATATCACATCGGTAGACTTTTCCTTAGGCGATATGTAAAGTCTAAAGTCTATGCGGACAATTTCGCTTCGATTTAGGCCTTGAAGCAAAACATTGCATGTCATCTAAAATTGGACCCAACGGATGGACGATCTGACGCGTAGCCGCGGCCAACATTTGAAAAAGATAAGCTTCAAGAAATAAATACGAAAGAATCTTCCTTCGAATAATAATAAGCAATCTCTATTAAATTTGATGTTTCAATGTTTTTTTTTTAAGTATTGAACTTCGAAATTGTTCACCCTTCTTACCTTGGATAATGTCAATAAGGTCCCCAAAATAAATGAAACGAGTATTTTTAAAATGTTTCCATAATATTTTATTTTTATTAAAGCGTTCATTTCGATTTTTCTTTTTCCACACCAAATACATTCGCCATACAAACAACTCTTAGAATAAATACGCAGTTATCGTTTTGCTCACATTCATTTGCTCAATTTGTTGCTAATCAAAATTGTTGTTGCCCCCTTTAATATATTTAAGTAATGTAAAATTTATTTTATTTTATTTTTATTTTTTTTTTTTTTGTTGATTTCAAAACCCTAACTAGGTCGAATGGACGATTATTTGTAAATTACATATTTAGTAGAATAAATTTGATTTTCTTTTGTGATTTTTAATATTTATACATTTAATTGTCTGTATGTATTACATACATATTTATATAGTATATAGTATGTTGTTTGTATATAATGTATAGTATATAGCTAAAAAGCTGCTGATCAACGTTAAGGCAATCCAAGTGTATGGCGAATTTTCAAATGTCAACTTTGTTGCGCGCCTTGTTTCATTTGCTTTTCGAATTTTTATTTTTTTATTATTTTTATTTCAATTTTTTTAAATACTTCTCACCATTTATTCGATTTTTTTTATTGAAATTCATAAATTTTGTTAGATATTTAACTACATTTGCTAACTTAAGTAAGTTTTTTTTCGCTTTAAATTTAATTAAGTTCAACTTTAGTTGCATTTACACGGATATAGTATATGTATATATATATAAATATACTAAATGTCTATGTATTTGTGTAAGTTTACATTTTAATATACACACATATATAAATATTAACTAAGAGTATGTGTGTGTGTGTTAGCAGTTATTTATGTAGTACCACGTACAAGAGAGTTATTTAATGCATACGTCTATTTATATAGTATATGAACATATATTATCGACTAAATATATTTATGTTTCTAAGTATGTAAGTAAATCTTGTTTCTTTAAGCAAAATACTGTTGTTGTGCGAACATTTTGTTGTCATTATAGTTATTTATTAATATTTAAGTAATACATTTTATTATATACAAATTGCCATAAATGTACTTAACTGTAAATATGTTTATATATTATTTAAAAACAAATATTTCGAAAGTAGTTTTAGCTAATACATTAATATTATTTCTGCGTTGGTTAGTATAAAGTATACATTTTTATATAAATATTAATATTAGTATTAAAGTTGTAGGTGTAGGAAGTTAATTGATTATGTAGGTAAGCACTAAGTTATTTATTATAAAAAATATATGTATGTATATAAAAATAAAAAATAAAAATCGTTAAAATTTATATTTACATATATGTTTGCAGTTTAAACGCTTTACACATAGATAAAAAAAATTGTTATGCTTTTCAAGTTTAATTGCACTACAGGGTGAGTCATATTAGGTAATTTAATGAGCTGAGACTATAGAAATTATTTGTAGACTTCGGAGCAGACTCTAAAAACTACCACGAAGTACGATAAATATCGCTATCGATTTTATAATTCATCGATAATTTTTACTTATCGATTTAATTTATTACCTTTATGTTTATCGACTTTTTGAAATTGAATTATATGTAAATTTCGGATAGTAGCTTCCTTGCTTTTAACAGATAGTAAAAACTAAAAATTAATATAAATTACAGATAAATATCGCTATGGATTTTTTATTAATCGATATTTGTATTCACCGATATTTTTCATTTATCGAATTTTTGTTTACCAAATTCATTTATCAGTTTATTCATTCTTCGACTTTTTTCTTTTAAGTATATGAAGTTTAGTTAAAATTTAAAATTAGAAAGGGTGAATATATAAAACGATAAAATATCTATTATTTTTTGATACTACATCGATGATCGAAAAATGGTATTACGAACCGAATTTTGTTCAAATTTAAGCACCTTAAGCTTTTGAAAATATTATTTTATGGTTGAAAAGATATCGATTATTTAGAAATATCGATAACTTTACATATAAAACAAATTGATTCGTTTGTTTTTGAATTAAGCACCCTAAACTTTCATAAATTGATAAAACAATAAAATATCGATTATTTTTAAATACTTTGTCGATTATTTAAAAAATATCTATTACAAAGAGATTTTGGTCTTAAATGGTCTACCTGAAGCTTGATGAGATAAGCAATGAAAGAAATTATTACATATTTTGAAAAATATCGATTACTTTAAAATATCCATCATTTTAAAACATCGATAAATTTAGAAATATAATAAAAAATAGAATCGATTTCTTTTAAATAGGGTAAAAACTCATATATTGAAAATCTTATCGATATATGTACATGCCGATATTTCCCCTTAAGATGTAGAATAATATTTTTTCGCAACAGGTATTCAAAATAGAATAATTACAATAACAATTTCAACATTGTTTTTGCCATCAAATCTTGAGCAATATGAAATTTAACAAATTTTTTTGTTTTATTTTTCAAGTGTCAAAAATAATATTTCTAACTGCTTTATGGAAGCAAAAGTTTTATATTGCGATTTATATCTGAATTAATAAATCAATTATATGTAATCCAGATATCGATTAGTCTTTCAAACCAATTTTTGATTTAATTAATACGTTAATTACAGGCTTATCTTTGTTTTTTGTTTTGTTGTTAAATAAAAAATCTTTTAATTTTAATACCGATTTCGATTTTTCCAAATCGATTTGTGATGTCATTTGATATTTTAATTTAGATTTGCAAAGAAATTTTTAGAATCGATAAAAATTGTGTATATCAATTTATCGAAAATTATAATATCGATAAATATCGCAACAATTTAGTACGTGGATAATCTTTAAATACAATATGCATTTGTAGTAACGTTTCGGCACAATTCTTACATAGAAAAATGCATATGGTATGAAACACTGAACGCCGATATCGATAGTTTCACCCAAAGCAACTTTGAAACATTTTTATCTAAATTTAGACCACCAGTATACATTATATTAAATATATTTACTATATAAACATATTA
>NW_017535852.1:1814903-1816938 GCF_001853355.1 Bactrocera latifrons | reverse complement strand
ATCGATATTGAAATATTTTGAATACAATTATTTAATCAATACTTTTTTGCATTGCGAATGGAATTATCGAAATTTCGAATACATTGCATATCGATTGCGATATAACTTCAATAGATTTTTTTAAATTTGAAACATTTTGCCTTGTGAATAAAATTTTTTGCTTTGTATTTCTATAAAATTTCAATTATTTTTCATATCGATAACAATATATTTTTAAGAAAGTTTTTTATCGATAATTTTATGCATTGTGAATGAAACTCTTTATTTTTTTGCTTTGCATTTCTACAAAAATTCGATGAATTTGATATCGATATCGATATGCATACATATGTATTTTGTATCAAAATTCTAAATTGATATATTTTTTAATTTTTGCTTTATAGAAAATATATAAAAGTTAAAATTATTTCTCACCCTGTGTTAGCATATTATGTACTTAGTAATGCCTATACAAAAGTAACTCATAATTTACATAAGAAACGACAATATGAAATAAAATAGCTATTAATCATTAAGTAAATCAAAATTATTAATAAATAAGTTAAGCTTAAGGTTAATTAAATTTTTCTGGTGAGTAATGAGAAATTGTAATTATTTTAAAAGTAATGCATTACACGCACACATGAGATTATTTTCGAGCTTACTTTTTCCGTTACTTGAAGCCAAGTTCACGTCCGTTACTTTTTGCATAGAAATATGTATTTGCTTTAGAGTGGTTAAGGTTTTAAAAAATTCAGTTGTCTTCGATAAAAAGTTGGTTTAACAGAAACGAGCGCGTTTTTAGCGCTAGTGGAGAGTATAAAAGGGACACTTAAGCCACAGAACTCAAATTCTGGGAGAGTGTGTTGAAAAGAAGAAATTAGTGATCAATAAAAAAGGTGAGAAAAATATAATATAGTATATATACATATATAACAAGAGAATATACTTTAGATATATTTAAAACAATTAAAGTAATTTCGTTCGGCGAAGAGAACGCTGAAAAATACCAGAGAAAAAAAAATCTTGCTCACTGCTCCAATTATAGGCTTTTGGAAGTGGTTCAAAACCACTTTCTTGCTTCCACTTTCTTTTTATCTTTTTCCCTGTATTTTTTTTGACTCAAAGTTATTGAAATTCTCACCCAGTTTATATTGTTGATTATGAGACGATGTGAGCGTATGCTTGCAATATTCAGCAAATACTTAAATTTTTTAATCTAAAACTGTCTAGTACTCAAATCACTAGACTGCAGATTAAGAAAAAATTTTGTAGGCATGTATAGAGATATAATACATATGCATAAAAGAAAAATTTACACTATTCACTCATACACCTTTGAGAGTATATATATAATAATCATGGATATATAATATGTATTAAAGTTTAATCACAAAAAACACATAAATAAATATGTATTAATTTTGTGCGCGCAATGAAAAGTCTAACATAGACCAATTTAATGAAGTGGACTTTTAAGTATTCTTAAATGAAGCAAACCGCATGAGTACAAATACATACACATACAGTTAAGCGCACTTGTGCGCAATTAAACTAAGCTTAAGCTTAAATGTATTAGATTACTGTGAAGTTAAATTTTTAAATAATTTTTAATTTTTTTTTATTTTTAATTCTCTCTATTTCGTTTTCTATTTCTATGAATGTTTGTGTGTGTATTCCTAACAGTGTTGCCAATGTAAGTGAGTTCACAGCAGTACATAAACGAATGTGAACAATATATTATGCCAGCAAAGAATACTCATGCTTCTTAAGATAAAGTAGTGTTATTGTGATTTTTTTCTGAATACTGCGTCATACACTCGCGTGCAAAAGTCGATTGCTGCAGTTTGTAGCAAAATAATTTATATTTATTTCTAAAAAAATTCACATGCCACAAATGCTAAACAGTTTACTTAATTATTATCTGCAGGCATAAGCAGAAAATAAAAAGTAACAAATCTAAATAAAAATTACAAAAAAGAAAATGTGATGGAAATTGTGAAAGTGGGTGGTTTTCAATAACAGTATTAATTGTATAAAATAAAAAAATTATAAT
>NW_017535852.1:1749626-1813003 GCF_001853355.1 Bactrocera latifrons | reverse complement strand
ATATATAAAATTTATAAAATTATAAAAAAATGGAAAAAAAACCTACAATGAAAATATGGGAATCAATTGCAAGTACAAAGCTAAAATAGTAAATAGAGTACAAAATGACGTGGGAAAAATAATTGAATGTACAAAAAACACAATTATTAATTAAAATTTAATTAAAACAAATTTAATTAAAGATAACTAATTTAAGCTGAAAACAAATTATTTGAAAGAGTTAAAACTAATTACCTGTTTGCAAAAATGAATTGAAGTTAAAAAAAACATAATATTCATTTAATACAAAGAATAAAAATAAAGTTTAAAAAATTTAAAAATATTATAATTTCAAATTCACAATAAAAAAATAAAAAACTGCATACAGAAAAGTAATAAAAAATAATTATAATAAAAAAAAATGGACGAACATATTTTTATTTAATTGCAATTATTATTTTATCTCTATAATAATAAAGAGTACAAAATAATATTGTAACAGTATTTCTTTGTAAACTGTGGGTCAATACTTGAAAATCGTGCTTAAAGCACGTCACAAAAGCATTTTATGGCTGCTACTTTAGCAAGTAGTAATTTAAAAAAAAAAAAAAACAAATTTAAGAACATTTGTGAGCTTGGCTTCTATGGAGAAATGGGTGTTTCAGTGGCAACAATGCGCTGCAGTGACTGGCTTGACGTAGGCGTGCCATTTGCGCTACTCATTTCGCAGGTGAGACGGGCATGCCAACCTTTGCATGCAAATGGGTGCTTGTATGTGCAAGTATGAGTGTTTTGAGGTGTATATGCAAATAAATGTACATATGTATGGTTGTTAGTGTGTGCATGTGTGTGAGTTAGGAACCGTTACGGTTGAAGTAGACGAATTTCGCTAAAGTACTTAGAATAAAATATAAAATAAACACACATAAGAGCTACTAATACATATACAATACACATAGAATATAAAGAACTAAGTTTAAATAAGCACTAATCGAGTAATAATTAAGTATATTGATAATAATAATAATAGCGAAGTGGTATAAAACAGCACAGAAAACAGTGATGCCTCCATTACTTTTACAAATACACGTACAAATAGAGTGTAGGTACTTCTTAAGTTCCACAAAAAAAAAAAAAAAAAAAAAATCAACGCACACATACACATATACAAGCTTAAATTAGCTGAGCAGAAGCAATATGCTTTTACGCTTACTTCGTTTTATAAATAATCTTTCACTTTTTTCTAGCTAAATATGAAATTCATAATTTATTTGTATGCATGTATGTGTGTATATACCTATGTATGTGTATTACTCATAGCCTAATGTAGCTCTGTGTTGAATGTATGTATGTGTAGACACACTCGCGCCTCAATGCAACGGCGGCGGCGTTCGATTCGGCGACTTGTGCGCCAGCAGACTCTTCGGCACGTGCAGCTGCAGCTGCCGTTCCAGTTGTTGTTGTGCCTGCTGCTTTTGCTGTTGGTGATGCTTGCGACGACGCGCTTGCACGCCACTGCGCACACCACTTCCGACGACGACGACGCCGCCGCCGCCGCTGTCGTCGCTAATGTGTTGATGATGCTGCAGCAGCGCCATTTTGGTTGCATTGCGGCGCCACATACCTGCCGGGCATTTGGTGCGCTTGCGCCACTCTTCCGACACTTCGACACCGAGGCGTCGGCATTCGTGCGCGTAGGCCGCAAAACTGTCACAATGACACATACGATTGGGACACTCGCACACGTCCATCTTGCACGCGTCAAAATAGTTATTGGGATTTAGTCTATTATCACAGTTACCGAATACTTCAGATTCGCGCAGCCACCGACAGGCGGCGTTCGCTTTGCGCTCCTTGCAATTGGGACGCGCCGATATCTTCTCCACACGTCGCGAACATGCTTTCGGTCCGCCCTCCTTCCAGGAGTTGGCAAAACGCCATACCTCTTTGTCGGTGTGATTATTGCCATCACGGCTGCTGAGATCATCACGTCCGATGCCATTGTAATTGCCGCACAGGCCGCATAACTTCTTTTTGTAGGCGGTCGCTGCGGTCACTTGTAGGAAATTGTTGCCGTCCCATTCGAGTTTCAAACCCAAATCGGTTTGCAGCATTATGTGTTCGCCCAGTCGTTCGATGTTGACAAACGGCGTGCCGGTTGCACCGCTATACGGTAATATCACAAGACTACCGTTCACTTTGACGCGCATTTTCTGACCCAAAGTGACGCGCATACCGCGCATCTTCAGCGTTACCGTTTTCGCCCAAGACGAACGTTTCGTGCCGCGTCCATCGTTCGTCAAACGTATGGAGAATGTCTTGTCGTGACAGTCGGCCGTCAACAGATACTTGCATGAACCCTGAAAGCTGAAGAATTTGCCATCGAACGTTTTGAAGTGTGGATCGCCGAAGACGGTGCATGTACCGGGCGTCTCTATGCAGCGCGGACAACACTCACCCGGCAATGTTTTCTTCACTTCGTTGGAGTTACATTTCAATGGCGGACAACGCATCTCTGAGCAACGTATTTGTCCGGCAATGCAGCGACATGAACGGCAGGGTCCTAAATTCCACGTTTCATTATTCATGTAGGTCACACCCTTGTGTATGCATTCGTTGCGCACCTCGGAGCTGATGCAACGCGGGCAGCAACCGTCCATTTCCTGATACTCGGGCGAGCACTCCAGTATGGGACAGGTGTTGCGCTGACAGATCGAGGTGCCGTTGCTGCAGGTGCAGTTGGTGCAACGATCGGGCATAAATTGCGTCTTGTCATAGTAGACCTTGTTGTTGAAAATGCACTTGCCTGTCGGGGAGTAGTTTGTGAGGAAAAAGAAAATTTTGTAAAATATTGTTGAAGCTTTCAGTCGAAATTACGGCAGCTCCTTCAGTCATTAAACTATATATAACTATATATTTTATGGTATTCATAGCGCTTACTTACCATACACCGGCATGAATTCCCGTTGTTCGGTACAGCGTGGACAGCATTCATTGGGATTCTGCGTTTGCTTTGAGATGGGGCACTGGAGTATGGGACATGTTTTCTTAGCGCATGTGAGCTCGTTTTGCGCACATTGACATACCATACAACGATCGTCTATCGAGCCGACTACCTCTTGACCCTCGGCCACCACTTGTCCGTTGATCTTGCAACCTGTAAGAGAAAATAATTCTCAAGTAAAATCAAGCAGTTAAGCTTTAACTAAAGTTGCATATTAAGAGAAAGTTTTTCATTACATAGATGTGGAGAGAAGAGAAGGTTGTAAGTATCTTCAACATTTGAAGTGTTTAAGAGTAAGGTTGGAACCACATATTTTCGTTGGCGAGTGAACTAAATTCGGCTAATATAAAGTTTTTTTCGGATACAAATCTTATGTACAAAGGTTTTCGAGCCTTTTTCCTTTTATTTTAATGCAAATTGGGATTTATGTTATTTTAGTCAAGTCGCGTTAAAAGACTTATCTTGTCATGTATTTGCTGAGGTTTCCAATGAAAGGAACACGAAAGCCTCGGAATTCCTGCAAAAGTCAGTCATTTGAGCATAATCATCACCTCCGTCAAAATCGGGAAGAACCTCTCCACGCCGATCGATAGCAGATCAGGAAATCTAATCCGCAATGGCACTGCCTAATTTCAAAGTACAATATTTCTGGGCTACGCGGAGGAGTTTGCCATCACAGGTCTTAACAAGGAAACATATGGAACTCTTCGTTAAAAACTGCACAGCAAAATCGGCGGGATGACTACTGGCTGTAGGAGAATTTACATATAGAACCTTCGGGCATAGCTCGGTAGGTAATGGCGGGAAAGAAGGTTCAAAGTAAACATAGAAAATGATATCTAGCGTAAAGGTAGTATGTTAGCTTCGCGAAACATTCTAAACCTCTACTGATGGGCCGAAAATAGAGGTTGAAATTGGTGCGAGAATATACTTTCCAGAGTTAGGCCATAAGGCAATCTTTTAAGTTGACGAACTACTGCAGTATATTTCAATTTGAGCTCTTTTCTATTGCGATAGAAGCGGAGCTGGTCTCTATTGCACCTGCAGACAATTCTAGAGTCAACATCTACGTAGACAGCCAAGTAGCAATCAAGACAGTAACCTCGTATCGCATATCAGCCAGAAGTGTCTTGTGAAACAGGGCAGAAGTAGAAAGTGTTTCCAGAAGTAAGCAACTGCATTTCTACTGGGTACCAGGCCACAAAGTCATCGAGGGCAATGAAATAGTGGACGAGATTGGCAAGAATGGTGTACGGCTAACACACGAAAACGTGATAAACATTGAGAAACCCATGCATTGTTTAGACGACGATCTCGACGGAAGCATGTTAAAGAAAATCAAAACCCCATGGAACAAACTACTTGGGTACAAGACTGCAAAGCGATAGATCGGAAGTACACAAAATTTCTATTTGGCATTTGATAGAAGAGTCTGTAGGAACATAATTAGAATACTGTGGCGGCACTTTTCCCCCATTGGCAAGGCTACGCTGAAAACATCTAGAGTCCTCACGGACCACTTCTCTTGGACCTAGGAACTGAACTCCATCTGGTATCGCAAAGGAACAAAACTGGTTTATGTGTGCCTTATTGGCCTACCAGTTTAACCTAACCTAACAACAGAGCCTTTTCTAACCTCTAAAACTCTCTCCTATTATTTGACGCCGAAATATATACGGAGACGAACCGAGATAAGAAATCACTTCGGGCATTCGAAAGAACTGTTCTCCACAAGGTGTTCGGAACCATTCGCTTGAACGATGAATATCGCAGAAGTTGAAAGCACGAGCTGTTTGATCTGAACGGCGACATTGATATTGTTAAGCGCAAAAAAATTCAACGAATTTCCATGAGAACTTGTGCCTGTTCAATCTATGAGTCAATCATTATTACAAAAATCACACTTGGATATTCGTTGAAAAGCGGAATGAAACCTAGGGCTTACGGAGTACCTCTGTTATATATAAATATAAAGAAAATAATGTCTCTGTTCTTTGTAAGAGAAGGCCTTAAAGTAACTTAGAGAGTTCAGTAAAGCCCTTCTTAGTTCAGCAGCTGGAAAAAAGAACATGTCTTGTGGTAAGAGAGGTAGATCGTATGCCGCTAATATTTATATGGTCATACTTGAAAAGAACTAAGGATAAAGTAAAAAGGAAGCGAAACCAGGTGTCTTAATAGATCTATAAAGTTTCAGGAAGTAACAATTTGACTTCAGGAAAAAAATATGCTGCTCAATCTAAAGTCCTCCGACTTATCGAACAATCCTAGTATCGCAAATGTTTTCTTCTCATTGCCACCTCAAAAATGTCTCACCTCGATCAACCAGATGTTTCAGCACAGTAAATAAACAAGTGTGTATATGTATGTGTGTATGGTTATATATATTTTCACGATTATAATTTGTATTTGTACGCGTCAACAACAAAAACCACAACTCATTCGATTAGTTAGTGATTCGGTGCTTCTGTCATAAACAATAATTTCGATCAAGTTTTATTGTGGCTTAAATGATTTAATGACATTATTGTCATTGGCAAATCATAAAATAAAGTAGAAAAACTCATAAAAACAACAACAATAACAACAACAGCAGCGTGGTATTATGCGTCAACAACATTCCCCGCTTTTATAGAACATGGCTATAAAGTCGAGTGAGGCAGTTTTTGTCTTTTTGTTGATGTGATTGCTGTTGTTGTATTATGTCGCAACTATGACAAGAGATTAGTGAGAAATCAACTTAAGTGATTGCGCTAAATATGCCATCAAATTGAATATGATGCTTACTATTTTTGGATATTGACCCAATGCTTTGGAATGATGTCGCAAGGCTTGGGCCAATATGGGAGGGCGAGGGATGTGTGAAGGAACTTTGTTGTTTTTTTATTTATTGTTTTTGCTCGTGCGCTGCTGCTTTGATTTCTATACAATACCATCCTATATGAAATCATTATTATTATAATTTTTATGTTTTGTTATTTTTTCTCTTTCTCTTATTTTTTTTCTTTATTTTTTTTTAAATGTGATTCTGTCATGCTTTTGCAGATTATGCGAATGACGTACGATTGTTATTTTTTCTATTTTGTTTTCGGTTATTAGCTTTAGCATCGCTATATTTCTTATTTTTAATGCCATACTAGTTTAGTATATATGGTAGCATGAAATATGGGAATCAAATTTTTTTTTTGGGATTTTAATGAAAAAAAAAAAAAACTTTTGATTTCAAAATTCTTGTATAATCCGAAGTATAGAGTCCCGACATATTTTATAGATTTCGGTAGTTTTATGTGATTCAAAATATTTTTTGAGAATTTAATAAAAAAATATTTCTGATTTAACAATTTTTGTGCAATCCCGAAAAGTGTAGAGTCCCGAAATATTATATGGATTTCGGGATTAATAACGGCGTTCACATTATTTTTTGAAAGTTTAATAAAAAAAAAATATTTCGCACATTAACTTTTTTCTATTTCCGAAGTGTAGAGGTAATCCCGAAATAGTATTGAAACATATTATTTAGATTTCAGGTTTTATAATTATTTATATTTCGGGATTTAAACTATTGTTTGAGAATTAAATAAAAAATATTTCTGATTTCAAATTTAGTGTACATCTCCCTAGTGTAGAGGTAGTACCGAAATATTATTTAGATTTCGGGATTTATAACGGGATTGAAATTATTTTTAAGAAATTAATAAAGAATTAATTCCGAAATGTAGAGGGAATCCCAAAATATTATTTATAATCCCGAAATATTATTTAGTTTTCGGGATTTATATCGGGATTCGAATTATTTTCATGGAATTTATTAAAAAAAGGATTAAAATTAATTTTTGGGAATTTAATAAAAAACGTATGATTTCAACATTTCTGACTAATCCCGAAGTGTAGAAGAAATCCCGTATACATTTTTTTAACAATTAGTATTTTAAATACATAAATAATTAGTAATATTCCATCGTAAGCTTATGATATTTTTTCAGAACTAATGTTTCCCTGTAGACAACAGGGTGCTCCAAAATCTGCTCCGATCGTATCAGTCGAATTTCTTCTTATACAACCTAAAATATTCTGACATTTAGAGCATTTTGGGATCCTTTCGAAATATTCTAAGATAAAATACCTCAAAAAAATTAGCTACCGGGTGGCACAAATATTAATTTTTCTGAAAATACTGTGAACTGTTAATTGAATTATTTTAGATTTCTGCACATTTCTTGCTCTCTTGTTTCTTGTTTTTGTTGTAGTTTCGAGGAAATAGTTTTTAGATTAATATAGATTAATATGTGCCCTGTTCGATTACAGAACTGCTTCAAGTTATGACAACACTATCTACAATTAGACACCATTAAGTAGACGCAATTTTCTTAATTTACACGGGATTACCATCCATAGTCATTTTATATTGTTCTAAGCACTTACCTTGACACGTCGGACAACATTCACCGGGTTTTGGCGGTATGACGTGTTCATCATCGCACTGATTGAAGCATTTCATTGTCGTTTCGGTGACAACACTGGCCACACATTTGTAAGTCTTACAAGGATCTTCGGGATCAGCCCACTCAGAGCCACTTGGGTATGGTATACCACGGTATATACAACCTGAAAGAGCAGGCAACAATAGAAACAGTTTTATCTTACTTAAATTTATTTTTAATGAGTTTGTGGTTATATTTTATGTTATATAGTATATGATTCAACATTAGTAATGAGGTACACCGTTTGACGCATCATGAATGAAATGTTCTCGCATTATATGTATGTATGAGAGGGAATGGTAGAAAATGACATCTAAAGCAGTTAGCAGCTATATGTCTACATTCTCGAAATTATTCATTGGTTTCCATGGAACCTTACAATTAATTTAAAAGTTATGCAACCCACTCACCTTTGCATTTTTTACAACATGTGTCACGCGGTTTGGGATCTAATAAATAGCAATCGTCAATCGGTGGACAGCTTCCTTTTTCACAGTTTACGAATCCATTCTGTAAAGAATTTGTACAAAAGGAGAGAAGATGATACAAAAATATAAGAAATAATTATAAATAATATCGAGTATATAAAAACAAAACACACCATTACCACGCCCCCTAAATGCTGTTAGAGAGAAATATAAGTACAAAGCTATAAACGTCGAATCTATAGCTGCTTTTCAAGTAATCGTAAGTCAAACTAAAGTCTTGGACTACCTAATATGCTTTCGTAAGCCAGCGATATATCAACAGATGCAAGTTTAGAGACCCTAATGTTGTTAGAATATGTGATATATAATCTAAACAAAAAACCCTACTAAAAGTTTATTCCTAACGCCACTTTTTCTCTCATATTTTTGATCTGAATATACCTCATATGCTAGTTAAGACTAAATGTAAGTCGCTTAGCTGCAGTTGATATTTTGAATTGCTCGAATTTCAAGTCTCTTCTTCTCCTGTAGCATCAGTTTTGCCTCCTTCTCTTTCCGGCTTATGACTGCTCCTCCTAATCCATTTCCAATACAACATGACCGTTGTCGAGGTTACATTTCTAAGAGTATGGAAATTATAAGAACTCGTACTTAACTAGCTATACATCTAACAACAATGACAAATAAGCTATAAACGCAAAGCTTTTTCAGCACTCCATTAGTTCTTTCTATTAAGTTTGTCACGAAGTTTCTAACATCCAGACAGAAACATCAGCCTAGCGATCTGAGCAAATTAACCGTGTCCTTCACTCTGTTTGTTCATTCGTCTTTTTTTTATTGGAATCTAAGATATCGGACTACTGAAACTGAACCATACAAACGGTACGATCGGAATCAAGTGCTTGCTCTGCAAGGCCTACTTGGCACACTCAGCACCTGTCAATCGGTGCATAGCACCTAAAAGGGTAAACTTCACTAGATAGTTTAAAGTAACTCTTAGCAGTAGGGCTGCATGGAATAATCGGTCCATATTTCTTCAAAAATTATGCCGATGAGAACGTAATCTCGGGAACATTTGTCGCACATGTCAGCTCGGCGCCACTTCTCACACATCGCATCAATCGATGGATTTATTGATAGAACACTTCTTCGATTGGAGATATCTTCAAGAAATTTGGCATAAATTACGGTCTGAAACAACAGCAACAACGATTAAAATGTTCATATTGGCCCACTATAGCTTATAGCTGCCATTCAAACTGAACGATCAAAATGAAGTCCTTATACGGAAGTTAACGTTTTTCCTATATTTATTTTACTCAAAGTGTAAGCACTGTTCGAAGCCAACTACTAGTTCTTTCCAACCAGTTCTGATTTATTTTGTACTGGGTTAATATGCGCCGCTTGTTTTTCTGCCTGTGGTTAGTCTGTCTCTCTTATGACTGGCGCTTAAGAAATATGCAAATCTTGTCTGGCGTCTCTTTGCATTCGATTAAGTTTATCTTATTATTTCTCTGGTACAAGCAGCGCAACTTTACAGAGCATAACTTTAATTAAGAGATTTATCTTTTTAATTAAGAGATAATTAAAAGCTCTTATGAAAATATGTCAAACAGAAAATGTTCGTGTGATTGAAATCATTGGCTGACAAAGTATAACAACAGAGCGGATTGCAAGCGGTATAAATAAAATTGATAAAAAGGTAAATGCGCTGCAGAGAGTTTTAGCTAGAATTTTTTATAAGAAAAGAAAATAAAAATAAAATAAAATAAAATAAAAAAATAATAAAAATAACCACAATATAATCTGATTAATTAGATTCTTGCTATGTGCGAGAGCTTTAAGATGTGGCAAAAAGTGGAGTCTAAGAAAAAAATGTACACTGGTTTTGGCTAAGTCAACAAGAGTACTGCACAAATATGACGATTACCACTTGAGCAAGTTGAAGGAACGGCGAACGAATGGTTCTTCAATACCCGTACTCCTTTTAAAATATAGCCATATCGTTTATAAGTTTTTGCAGAGGAGTTCGATGGATACCTGTCGATAGCAAGTAAAACCTCTGTGGATTGTTTCAAGCTTCGCATTTGCAAATAATATTCCTGTTTACTCTTCTGCTTCCTTTTGTGGTGACCCTTATACCACCTCGAAAGGATTTCATGCGAAATGCTCAGCTTCGGCGATCACATCTGCATTCGATGAAAATTTCTTCGCTGCGAGCATCCTTTTGAAATCTAAGAACTGGAAATAATAGCCGAGGGTCAGAACTCTAGAAAAAGGTAGACGAGGAAGCAATTCAAAGCCCAAAATCAAGCACTTTTGTGGAATTTTTTATGTGTCCGTCGGTAGCAACCTCTTTTGGGCGTTCATCGTCTTAGTTGTTCATTTCATCACGTCTAAACTTAGCATACCAATCCTGTTGGTTGATTTTCCTGGAGTAGTGTCCGGCAACTCATCATCAAGCCAACGTTTTGCTTCACCTGTAGATTTTCTCTTTAAAAAGAAATATTTTCTCCTGACTCCTTTGTTGCTGAAAATGTGCTTTTGACACAAGTGGACTTGACCTGCCAGTGAACTTAAAGCCTTCCTGTAATTGTTAATTACTGGCTATCTGTATATATGGTTGCTTTCTGTATTCTTCCTTAGTTATTCAATATATTTATGGGACGCAGTGCAATCTTCATTTATTTATCAATAGAGCTTGGCAAAACTACTCTTTGTCTAGTGCTGCCGCGTGGAAGATATTTGCTGAGTTTGGTGGAGGGATAAAGAGTGGTGTAAAGATGCTTGGCGTGTACCGTTGTCCATACTCAGCAGTTCATTTTGGACCCGTCGTTATGAATTGAGATATTGCTCAACCTTTATCAAGCCTCTTTTCCACTCACGTCTAGAGGGTATTCTCAGCAGAGTAACTATTGAATTCCAACCTTAAGCGGATATATCATAGCATGATTTCTTTAAATTTGTTTTGAATTGTTTCAGAAAATCGATATGTCTCGCTTTCAACCGCCCAACTGTGCTGCTTTCCTTTAGACTTTGCAAAGCTACTATTGTTCACTAATCGCAATGTGTCTAAATTATGCATAGGTGCAAGTAGGTGTGACTTACACTAAGCATCAGTATTTCCACTTTTTTTTAAATTGTACTAAGAAGGGAGATTCAATAGAATTTTAATCGAGACAATAACGGGTGAGCCAAGTAAAGGTACTAAGTGTAATTTTCGCAACACCGGCACCTATCTTGAGACCCAGTATTCCAGTATTGAGCAATAACTGAAATTGCTCGACCTACCGAAGCGACATCGCTTCGCTACATGCTCTCTTGAAAAGTTCAAAGAAGATCCGATATTTAACTTATAGTAAAATTTTGTTCAGCGATTTGGCATATTTCTGGCTGAATGGGTATGTAAACAAGCAAAGTTTCCGCGTTTGGGAAAAAGTGCAACCTGAAGAGAGTCAAGAGCTGCCATTTCATCCAGAAAAATCAAAGGTTTAGTGTGGTTTGTGGACCTGTGGAATCAGCGGTCCATATTTCTTCTAAAATGATGCCGGTGAGAACGTAATCGTCGATGGCGATCATTATAGCGCCACGATAACCGACTATTGGATGTCTAAAGTTAAGCACTGAAATGGAAGGTCTAAAGTCTTCGCAGACAATCCCCCTGCGATTTAGTTCTTGGAGACAAACATCACGCGTATCATTCGACAGTTACCAGTCGAAATGCTCGAGCGTGTCATCGATGTAGCCCCGGCCAACATTTGAAAGAGATAATCTTCAAAAAATAAATGACACAGAAAGTATCTTCAAATGATAATAAACATTACTCATTAAATTTGAAGTTTCTGTATTTTTCAAAACTCAAAATTCATTATTAGATTAGTACACACATTTTTCTCAAAAAATGTCAACAAAGATCCCAAGAAGCTGCTCATTTGTCGAAACGCTAACATCGAACTACTATAGCATATACATAGCTGTCATACAAAATGAGCGATCGAAATCAAGTTCTTCTATGAAAATATTTTAATTTGTGATTTTCGGTGCAATGTTTTTTTTTGTCTTTTAGTTAATATTGTTTTTAATAACATTTGTATTGTTGTTGCGCTTGTTTTTATTATTACGGGTATTATTGTATTATTATTTGTATCAATATGTGTGTGCGTTCGACGATAGAGATCAATTCCATAAATTACCGAAAAAACTATTCAATAAAAAGTACCTATGTCGTTGGTTGTTTTTAGAGTTTTTAGAGTTTCATATGCATAAGCAGACAAATAGAACAGGTAATGCCGATTCGCCACGCTTTGACGCATATAAATGTGCGGATTAAGTTTACTTATAGGCATATAAATAGACATAGGCACACACACACACACATACATGCATATATGTGTGTTTGAGATTACATACATGTACATATGTACTATGCATATGCATTTACATATAAATTAAATAATTTCGATTTAAAATTTTAGATTAAGAATTAGTTAATTTTTATTTCCTCCGACGTTGAGGCTACGGCGGTGGTGGCTGCTGCTGCTTCTTCTTCCCTTTCTAAGTTTCGTTAGAAAGCTTAAAGCGCCGATTAATATGCAATGTATTTATTTACATAACGCTTTATGACTTTATGATTAGGTCTTCGGAGAATTGGTATTAATGCTTATAGTTATTTGTATGCGTGTGCATGTGTGTGTGCATGCAGCTGCTTTTACAGCCATAGACGCCATAGCATTTTGTGTCAAATTGGCGAGATGAAGCCATAATTTTAATTTTATGAAGAATAATAATTTCATATAAGCATAAAATGAATTTTACGAGCCGACAGATTAATGAGCGCGTGGCGAAGTGCCGGTGTATGTGTTTGTATGAGTGTGTATACATATGTACATATGTGTTTTAATATTATAAATGGATTTTAAGATAGAACTCTGCTTAAAAAAAATAAAAAAAAAATATAAAAAAAAAATAATAATAAATATGTGTACACACATTTATGCATAAGTATATACACAGATATAACTGTACATATAACACTATTAAATCCAATTTGGCCGGTGCAACGCGCATAATTTTATAGCGAACGCTATGCGCATGCGTTCCTGCCGCTAGCAATTCACACACCTAAGAACACACACAGCCACACAATTTAAAACAACAACAACAAAAAATCATCAACATCAATAATAATAACAACAACAAAAGAAATAGTCAAAACATAAATTCGATAGCAAATCCAGCTCAAATTGTTTACGAATCCACTGCGTAATGATCCGATTTCGCTTTAAGCGCGCGCCGCCGTCTTGTAACAAAAGTAAAGGCGATTTTTGTTAAGCGCCAAGACCTGGCGCAGCACCGCGCGCTCGACATATTAACAAAACAAAAGAAAAGAAGAAAAAGTTCATAAAAACGGCCAGCAAATCAAGTTAATATTCATAACAATAACAAAACGTATGCGCGTATGTGTTTGGCATTGTTGTTGTACAGACAAGCGTCAACAATGAAGGTGGCGCCAGTGTGTTTTTGGTTACGCCCACTTAAAAAATTATTGGCGGGTTGAATGTTAATAACGCTGATCAGCGATCAGCGAGGCAACGCGCCGTCCTATAGGGTTGCCAGCGTTGGCGCAGCGCGGCGGTAGAGCTAGGCAGAGCGAGCGCTGAGTTTTGTTGAGCGCCACAATGCAAACAATGAGTTTGCAGAGCGTGCATTGGAAACAGATACTAAAGCAAGAAATTTAAATACAAAAAAAAAAAAAAAAACTAAGCGTAAACATGTTAGTGAGAGCTTAGAAAAATCGCAAAATGAAAAGCGTAGTCAAAAAAAAAAAATGGTATGCGCCTGCGCGCCGTCGCCTTTAAGCTAGCGCGTATGATGGTTAATGGAATGCGGCGCGCTTAAAAAGTGATTTAGCTATTTTTTTGACGCGATTTGATGCAATTTCCGGCTACTTTATGTCATTTGCAGCATTCCAACTACTTAGGAAAGCAGCTTGGCGCCACTTAAAGGCAGCGTCACAACAAACGCGCCATGATTTACAACACTAACAGCGCCAAAGAACAAGCGCTAATTCATTATCGCGCTTGGTTTCAGCTTGAGCGCGAGCATATGAAACGTCAATAGTTTCAGTGATAGGATTCTATGCCGCTGACGTTTAGCTTACCGGCGCTAACTTAGTTCATGGAATTGGCGCCCAGCCTTGCGAACGACGCGCAACAAGTGGCGCTTCAGAGCGCACTCACGTTGCAGCACTTGGCGCTTTCGTTGCGAGCAACGCCAGTAGCGTCACGTTGTTTTGCGAAGCTTGGCGCGCGCGCAGACACTGCTATTAGCTTAACGCTGCAGGCAAAACACCGCCGAGCGACTGCGCACAGTGAGACGGATGTTTGTCGCGCTGATAACCGCGAGCTGTTAAGCTGTTAAGCTACTGTTGTTGTTATTGTTATGTCTCGAGTTCAACTGCCATTTATGGTCGAAAGAAATCTCGCCAAACACAAAGATACTCACCAATAGCCACTGATCAATAGAACAAGGTATGTGGTTAGCAAAATAGAAAAATCACCAGCCACTCACATAAAAACACACACACATGCGACATATATTGCTGTGTGTGCGTGCGCCTGACTTCAAAACGGCGCCAAATGTGCCAAACGATCGCCAACGTCATGGTTTTAATAATATGATTGTCACAGCAACAAACTAGTTTGACGACCTTGACGTCGTAAAAATCGATKTTTTATCTAAAATAGCGAAAAGAGAGAGCGCGATGTCAGTGGCAGAGAGAGTTTGTGAAAGATCAGCCACCATGCTTGGCGGCGCACGGCAACAACAAGACGCGAAGCCAGCTTAAGTTTTGCCTACGGATTCGTAGCGCGTAACAAAAGGCGTTTGCGCGCATTTGTTGTTTTTTTTCGACGCCGACGAATTAAATAAAAATTGATAAATTGATTGGAGGAGGAGAAAGAAAAAAACAGTCGTTGAAACAACAAATAAATAGTAGGAACTAATGAAAATCCCTTCAATTTGTCGTTGCTGCTGAAATCTGCCTTTCAAATGTGTGTTGTATAATGAATTTTTATGCTTTACGGCTTTAGTTGGCCATGGCGCCGTGGCTGGTGAATATTTTGCGCTGTGAGTTTCGAGCTTACGGCTTACCAAATTGGGTAGCGCTGTAGTGACGGTATTTGGTTGCTAATATTAGATATCAGATATTTATCATTACTTTTTGTGTGGAAAAAATATTGCTTTATGGCGGAAAAGACACTGTTGAAGCCAAGGTTTGCATCGATTAACATTACTTGGACTCTGCACCATAGAAATCAACACTGGTTTGCTTAGTTCGTATGAGACGAAATGATGTTGTTGTTGTAATGGTYATCTAGTCCCTTTTGGGTGGTAAGTTTCAGATATGTTGTCATCTAAGGCATCCAACGGTAGGCTTAGGAAATGTGCTGTTTCTACGTGGTCGGACCATAGGGAGAGGAGTGTCAGATGTGTAGGGTTAACTGGGCATGCAAAATGATGGTTAGTCATGCCGTGACTTGTTGTATGCTGGAGAGGAGTATACTATGCTGATTAACAGAGAGCATGCGGGTTTCACTATGCATATATTCGATAGGAGACATCAAGAAGCCTCCTGTTATTGTCCGGAGTTTCATTGCATCCAGGCGACCATATTGGCCGGCCGATTGTCACAACGTTTCTTTGTCTTCTTCCCGTGACTTCAGTATTTTGTTGCGGCTCTGTACTTTGTCAATAATCGCGGTCGTGTGAGGAGTGAAGAACACAGGCTGTCGAGTCTCACCCCGAAAATCTTAGGACAGTCCTCGATTCCATTGCCCGCCGTTATTATCGTGCAATCATTAGCGTACGAGTGATAGTAATTTCATCAGCTGGTTGAGGGAGTATCGAGATATATTGTAGAAGTAAAACAGCAACGGAAAGAGGACACCATCCTATTGAACCCCTTTTTTAATTTTTCTCAATTTAAAGTTTTTTTACCTCGAAACACTAGGTAAAATTGTCGGCCGCTCAGATAGTTCATTCAACAGTCGGCCGAGTGGATTGCACACGATGAACCAGCTCCAAAGCATAGAAGAATGCAACAGTCGGCTGCTAAGGTTATGGCTCCTATATTTTGGAATGCTCTTTTGTCTTACTATGGTAGGCCGAGGGCTTTTCAACTTTTCAACTGACCTGTTAACTTCGATGCGATGGCTCCAGCATACGAGCAAAAACCCCCAGCATAGGTGCAGATGATTGGCCGTCTTGAAGTGCAGATTTTAAACCATTGCACTACAGTGGTCAGAGTTATAAGAAAATGAATATATCTAATCGAATATCACAGAGATATTTCGATATTCTCAAAAAAATGTTTATTGGCGCATAGAATAGAAACTTTATGTGCCGCTATTGTTCTATGGCCGAAAAGTTAGAGGCCTTGAGTCAGAGCAGTAGGTGACCATTTCGAATTAAATGTTGCACACTGGTCGTGTACCCATGCACTTCTCCACCTGATCTTTCCAACGGAGTCTTCCTCTTACGTTGCTTCCACCGGTGGGTACTTCGTCGAATACTTTCAAATTTGTAGTATTTTCATCCATTCGGACGACATCACCTAGCCAGGCTCAATGAACTATGTCTCGTACATCTCATCGTTCCATCGACTTCGGTATTCGCCGTTGCCACTGCGTAAAGTACGAGGGTGATGAGTGACTTGTTGAGTTTGGTCTTCGTTCGTCGAGAGTGATGTTAAGTCCAGAACAGAATATTAATTATGGAATGACAGATTTAATTATTGATTTTAGAAAAATTAAAAAAAAAAACGACTTTAGCGAGTACGAATGACTTGGAAATTGCATCATTTGGTTGAACTTGAGTTCTTGATATGTTTACAGGAAAGAATATCATTAGCGAGTAGTCTTTTGGACTAGACTAGGTTAGTCTAAAAAGGAAACATTGAGCTTATACCCTAAGGAATTTCATGTTGAAAATCTTAAACTGATGGGAAATGTTATTTGAGTCCAAGTCTTATTTCCTAATCTGCGTGTTTTCAAGAAACATCTATTTTAACCGGTAATATAACCGGTAAAGTAGAGGTAGGCTATTGCTGTGTTGGAATGGCATAGTTGAATGTTTTAAGCTATACATAGTGGCTCGAATTAGATTAGATTAGTGATGCATTCAAATGAGCTTGGAAAACTCGGAGAGGCAGTTAAGTGGTAGAAAAGGAGTTTTTTTGTTGCTTCAGGTGGCTTCTCGGTCTTGTCAGATTCAATTCTCTCGCTGAGGAAGCTAGAATGTGAGAAGTATGCAACAACCATTCGATGAATGGCAGACACTTAACGTGGAGGTCTCGATATGAACGACTTATGGATTCATTCTGAATTATTCAGTTACGTGCAACCCTAAAGCAGTTGCATGAACTTTCGCACCAATTGAAGTTGCATGAATTGCCTTGCAACTACGCTTATCCATACCTTTAAGTATTTGCGGCCATCAGTAGTCGTGTGCATGCTTGACTACACAATTTTTCCAAGTTGCCACAATTGCCAAAAATGTACGCAATAAAGAAGTAATGCCAACAACAACAACACCAACAACTGTTTCTCTGATGATTTTAAGCTCTGCAATTTATTTGTCACAGCGTTCAGTCGACACTACTATTTTCATTAAACACACACGCACACATACATACGTACACACTATATGTATATATAGACCAACTACATTGCGTAGTAGAGGAGAGGATAAAGATGACATACGGCCAACAGTTACTAGAGTAGTTCGATAAGTTTTGCATGCGCACGCGAAGAAGGAAAGCACTAGAGCTAGTAATAGTACTAAAGCTATGTGTGTTGCAAACGAATCAATACTGGGTTCTATTATGTAGCCATACCATTGGGTGGCTCTCTTCTTCTGAGTAGATTTTGATAACCCTGCTCAAATTTACGCCATAAAGACCGCCTTCACTAGGTTAGGTTAGTTTAGGTAAATACGCTGACTTCTCGTGCGGTCACTAATAAATCCACTGGGGCAGCTAGAGGAGCCTTCCTAATGTGATGTCCATAAATCTTAAGTATTGATTAAAAAGGCGACGCATATCTACAAAGCGAATGGAATTCGACGTCTGTCTATTTATAAGCGAATTAGTCCCTCGGTTTTTGAGATATCACTCTGAAATTTTGCACACGTTTTTTCCTCGCCAAGAAACTGCTCACTTATCGGAATCCCCCATATCAAATCACTATAGCATATAGTTGCCTTAAAAATTTAAAGATCGATATTGCTTATTTAAAAATATTAAAAAAAAAAAATTAGGAACAAAAAAAACAACAACTAGACTAACTTGACTGGCACAAATACCACTGAGCTATGTCGTACGCCTAAAAGTCGACTAGAGTATAGCAACATGCCGTTAGCAATATATTTATATGTAATAACTATTAAACATTTTGAGCTGCTCTCGTATGTACCGTTATACTTTGGTGCTAGCCTGCTGTAAACTACAGTTTTATGCCCACTTGTACATGTGTGTTATGTAATATTTGGCTCATATATCAGAGTATTTAGTGTTGCCAAGCAGCTGCCTACGGAACATTTCCTTTCAGTTGAGCATAAATCACATTATTTATAAAATGGCATCGAAATAAAAAAAGAATGAAGACAAAAAAACAAAAACGTTAAAGACGGTTGCACCGCAACTATAATACCCTCCACAAATAAAAAAGTTTCCATACAAGAACTTTGATGCTTCAGTTTGTATGGCGCCATATGCTATAACTGTACGATCTGAACAATTTCTTCGGATATTATTACGATGCTTTGGACAACTACTCATGCAAAATTGCATGAAGATATCTTGTCAACTGAAAAAGTTTTCCACACACGCACTTGAAACCGATAGTTCAGTTTGTATGGCAGCTATATGCTATAGCAGTGCGATCTGAATTTTTTTTGCTAGATTGCATTATGATCAAAGACAATTACACATGCCAAATTTCTTGAAAATATGTCGCCAAATGAAAGAGCTTTCTTTTCAGGAACTTGATTTTGATCGTTCAGTTCGTATGGCAGCTATACGCTATAGCGATCGGTTCCAGCAAAAATTTTCGGGAATTGCTCCACTGCTAAAGGCAATAATTCATGTTAAATTTTGTGGAGGTATGTCGTAAGCTGAAAGAGTTTTTCATTCAAACACTTCATTCTGATCATTCAGTTTGTTTGTTAGCTATATGCTATAGTGGTTCGATATCTTCGATTCCGATAAATGAGCAGTTTCTTAGCGAGAAAAGAACGTGTGCAAAATTTCAGAGCGATATCTCAAAAATCGAAAGACTACTGCGTGTATATACAAAGCGACGGATAGAACTAAAACGACTTGGCTCGATATTTATATACCGTCACCTAAAATGCCAAGCAACGTATCTCAAAACAATTGAAATTGAGCTTTTTATTGCTTGAGTTATTCATTTTAGCTACCGCTGTTAGATATAACCACTATATAACCATTTTATAAGTAATACATAACCATTTTATAACCAAAACTCAAATTTTGTTTCAATATGAGTGGTTTATATTATCACGCTTCTCCATTATCCGTAAAATTATAAAAAGTGATGTTACGTTATTTTGCATTTTAGGTGACGATATACAGTTCATTGGGTTGTTACAAACTTCGTGGTAAACTTAGTGGTTATATACCCTGTTCAGGGTATAACAAATGTAACAAATAAAGCAACAACGACAGTATGTTTTATTGCATATACATATGTATGTATGTGTGCGTACCAATACATAGGTTTTATGTATTTTATTTAGTTTATTGAGCTGCACTTTGGCACTGCTGGCCACTGTCCCCATGCACACATCCATACACACACACACACACACAAATTGCAAGCAAATCATAACGGTTTTGCGTAGATGAGATCAAGAACCGGCCAAAAATGTGGCCATTGGCCAGTTCAAGCTGTTTGCCCTTAATTTTATTTATTTCCAGTATTTTTCTTTATTATTTGCTTTGAGGTTAACTTGTAAATCTTCGCACTGCATATCGGACCCCCTCTAGTGCACGAGTATGTGTATGCGCGACAAATTATGCTCATGTTGGAAGCGAATATTGGCGGAGGAACACAGTCGCCAGCTCACGCAATGAAATTTACGCATCCGCAAGGGCGGAGGGTTGGCTAGCAAGGGTCTGGAGTAGGACGCTAGTCATGCAGGCGCATTGTGTGTGTGTGTGTGTGCACGTGAGTGTCCGTCCTCAATGCAGTCACTTATTTTGAGCGGATTTTCGTATATAAATCATTCATTATGCGCGCACAAACACACACACTCATGCATTCGTTGCTATGCTCGCCATATTAACTTCCGCCTGCCACGTCTACTACTAGCTGGGCACTACTATGCGTGCATGTATATACATTTACATGCACACAGATATGTGTGTTTATCTGCTGTCATTTGAGATTATGAATTTTAGCGTTGACAAATATTTGGGTCAATAACTTGGCTGCTCATGGAAGCGGCAAAGCCGTCTACAACATACAATTTTTAGCAATATCCACAAGAATAGCAATAACAACACAAAATTTAAGCGCATTAAATACACACAGGCACACATACTCAGATGCCCACACAAGTATGCGTAGTTGGCAATAAGTTCAGACTCTGTCCGTTGGCTGGATAAGTTATAATCAATTCTATGCTTTATGGCGCTACAAAGTTCATATGAATTTTTAACAACAACAACAAAGTTATCAAAAAAGGGTGCCACGCCAGCAAATATATGTTTATTTCGGACCAAAATATTATTTTTGCCACGGTGGAGCTCTTCTTTTCCTAAATATTGCAGCTAGATCCATCTAAAGGAATTTCGAAGCACCAGCGGCTAAGTGTGTCTCCACTTATTCATTCCAAAGTATTGCAAATTTCTTACGTCTGCAACATTAGCCTAGTATCCAAAAGCCTCGCCTCGAACGGTCTGGATTCGCAAAAGTATCGGAGAGTGAACGGACAACTACCAGTACTCATTTGAAGGTCTATTCAGTGTGCACTTTCCAGTTTGTAAAGGCGATAAACTTCCCTGAACACATCTTACACACCCACACAAATCTCTCGGTACAGACGGAATTATTCCAGAATAGTAGAGACTCCATACACTGGTATTTAATATCGAAAGCACTTTTGAATATAAAGAATATGCTCTTGGAGCATTCGTGGACACTTCTGCAGCATTAGCAACGCCTCTACGGAATCTATTTTGAATAGTATCTAGTCAATAGATGTCAACTCTGCTATACAACTCTGGATCAAAAGCCTCTTGACCTCTAGAAGGAACTTGGACGGCAAAGTCTCTAAGATAGTGGCATATGCGGAGGACATATGTAGCCATCTTCATAACGGGCAAGTGTCTACAGACAGCAATATTCTAACCACCACTCTCAATACAGTTCAGTGTTGGGCACCGCAAGCGGGTCTGCAGGCCTGGATATTATTTATGCTCAATCTACCAGCTATTGCAGTCACTAATAATTACTCACCGGTCCACAATGATCATTAATATTAGAAATTTTTTTTTCAAACCCTTTAGCAGCACCCAAATGGTTGTCCACAGCTACGGTTGCTTAAAAGAGAACAAACATAGAGAACGGTCTGTTTCAATAGATTCCACAGTTTACAGTTCCAGTCTCCACTTGTTACTAACTATAATATAATTTAGGCCTTGTCTCTGCGAGCCGAAAAACATTTTTGAAGGTTTTTGCTACCACGAAGTACAAAGCCACTTCTCCGTCAACGAGATTTGTTGGAAAAATTACCTTAACTTAACTTATTGTCGACAGCATTATCAAGGATACCACACGACAAAGTGAATGGAGTACGTTTCACTACAAAAGAGCTCTGAAATATACTTCTTTTTGGTTGTTGTAGCAGCAGAAAACATTCCTAAAGCAATTTCGAGGAATTGTGCCGAGTTGACAGTCCTCGTTCGGAAAAAAATCCGGCCGCTCCGCTTCATTATACCCAAATGTTCTTGATGATCTCAAGTCAGGTCAATGATCTCGTCATCTTGGCTTAAGTGACTTCACATCTTTTATATCTAGTCTTATGCGTTTCCATCTCCAACTCCTTGAATAAGTTTGAATCTAATATAGAATCAATAATTTTCCCTTCTGTATTCACATCCAAGCACCTAGTTTGCATTAATCACTTGGAAAGGCGGGAACTTGGGATATATAATTTCTAGAAGACATCTATTCAACAAAAAATTTTTACATACAAGAACTTGATTTCGATCATTCAGTGGTTCGATCTGAATATTTTCTTCCATACAAGGACTTAAGTTTGATCGATAAGTTTGTAAGACAGGTATATGCTAAAGTGGTCCCATATCGACGGTTTCGACATATGAGCAGTTTCTTGAAGAGAAAAGGTTATATACAGACAGGAAAACGAACTTCTACTATACTTCTGGGCGTTCAGTGTATTACTTCGAAAGGTTTGCGCTCATATGACTCGAATCTATCTACTCGGTTTCTTTCTGGATATCCAATCAAAGATACCATTTCCAAAACTATATGAACACAACCAAATTTTTGTTGTTGCATTAAAATATATTTACTAGGCATTCATAACTGGACACCCTTTATTGTGCTATGATAATAGATGCATACTCGTTTCATTTTGCGATTGCTCAAGATTATAGTTGAGTACTTTATTTGAACACAATTCTTCTTGCATATTACTTGCAATGTGAGCGTGTGTGTGATTGCTTTGTGGCAAGATTTGTTTCTATGCTATGATTGCAATAAATGTGCCCATGATTCTGAAAGTGGTATAAGTCATATTTTGTTTGTTTCAAGATATTTAGAGTTTGGCATTTTGAAGTATTAAAATATATTCTTGCATTATGGATTATGATTTTTCGACAGTAAAGTAGTCCCAACAAACAAGTTTTTATTATGATTGTGAAATTTATAGCCATTTTTAAAAGGAAATGTGGTTTTGAAAGGTTCAAATGACTTGTACAACTTTCAAAATTAACTGCATGACTTTACAAATGACTTATAATTGTAATTAAGATTTTATTCAAACTCCTTTTATTGTGACTAAGTAAATTGTTCATTAGTATTTAGGGAAATAAAGTGTTTGTGAAAATTGGGCGGAATAGAGGGCAGTAGATCCATCATATTACATCTTTACGTTTTTTTTTTTTGTGATTGGTCTAAGGGTTGTGTATAATGGAAGTAAATCAATATTTCCATATATTCTAGGTCTTCATTTTTTCGGTGAGAGGTCTAATACTTTGAATTCGTAGTTGTCATCCAAGGAAGTTTTATAAAACATCTTATACGGGGCAGTTTTTAAAAATCTGATCCATTGTATTTTAAGCCAACGCACAGTTTCTCCATTGATGTTGATTCTTTTAGTTGTCTTGTAGAAAAAAAAACTTTTTGATGCATTTGTATTACCGAAAATGGGTTTCTGCTCTCACATGATTTTATTAAATTATAATAATGCTCAGGGATGTATAACTAATGCGATTTTTTAATTTTAGTTTCTATCAAACAAAAATCGCGATTATTTGGCGGAAAAGAATGGCCGGATACCATAAATTTATGACATCACATTTTTCCACATATAGCCCATACATTTTTCGACTATCTAAGTCAGCACTTAGATACTTTCGACCTGAAGTGTGATGTGATTGCGTGTAATGCCTCTCACATGCTGGATAACTCAGAATATGATCTTGTACTACTTTAATTTTTTCTTCATCTGTTTTTCTAGATGAACTAGTCATTTTACCGCGACCATCCATTCCAGGTGTTTCAGAATTTAAGGCACGGCTTAATCTTCCGTTAGATATTTTGAAAGTATCAAAAAAAAAAAAAAAAACTCATACATACATATAGATGAAACTTAAGACTCCATTTTCTCATATATCCTTTGTGATTTCTAGGGCGTTTTTGTTTTATTGATTGTTTTGTATTCAAGAAATACAGAAACATATTCGGTTTTTCGAAACTTGCTAAATTCCAAAAATAATCAAAAGTAGATTTTCTGTCTCCATAACCGATTCCATTTAAACAATTTTTGCAACAAAGACAATCTATATTTTCGAAAAGTTTAGCACTCACGTGCTTAGAGTTTTTTGCTTCATATTCCTCTCCACGATTTCTCTTCTTTTTTCTTATATTCTTTGCATAATTCTGTTGATTGCGTGTTCTCTTTCTTGATTTTATTTTGCTTTCTTCCATTTGTTTCGAATTCACTTTTAAACTATTAGCTGATTCATCAGAAGACGATATCATTCTTATTCGTTTCCATTTCTTGGGAGCATTACTTATATTTATTCGCCGTAAACAACTAAAAAATAAACACATTTTAAAGAGTTAATTTGCATGGCATGCTGCTAATCTCTTCATTATGTTATTTTATTAAGATTCGATAAGTAATAGCTGATAAATTAGATTTTTAAAATTTTTGACTTATACCACTTTCAAAATCAAGGGCTCAAATATGTAATATAATATAATAATAATGCTTTGCACTTGTTTTAATTTTTAATTTTTCCTAAGTTGGCAAACAGCTCACTAATTTGTGGCTAGAGAAGGAGCTGGTTGTGAGGCACTGTGAAGTTCCTTGGTTCAATGAGAGAGAGCGTTGCTACTAACCCAAATTTTTATTTATTTTTTTTTGTTATATATGTTTGATATATATGTTTTTATTTTGTTATAAGTATCATTTCAATCTGTCAATTCATTCTTTGTTTACAAGCCATTTAGTGACGCCGTGTCACAGCATTTTTTTAGAATGGAAAAAAAATTGAATATCTTGAAATGGTGAAAGTCTTATTTTTGGTAGGTGTAGCACCAAAAGAAATTCACGATACAACAGTAGAAAGACGGGTTGCTGAATTTAAACGTGGTCGTACAAGCCTTGAAGACGATCCACGTGAAGTACGTCCAAAAAGCGCATCAAAACCAGAAATCATAACCAAAATACAACATATGGTTTTGGAAGATCATCGATTGACTGAGAGAGATTTAGTAGAGGCTCCACACATCTCATTAGGTAAGGTGAACCATATTTTAAATGAAATTTTGGGTTTTAGAAAGCTTTGTGCACAATTTTTCTACAACATTTGTAGCGTTTCAAAAAGGATAAAGTAGATTTTGCGCATCGAATCATTACTATGAATGAAACTTGGGTCTACCACCACGATCCTTAAACAAAATAAGAGGTTAAAGGGTGGTGCGAACCTGGTTGTTCGGCTTCGAAACGAGTTCGTGTCCAGTAATGGGAAAACAAGTTTATGGCATCAGTTTTTTGGGATGCGAGAGGAATTTTGTTTGCGGATTACTTGCAATCTGGTTTAATTTTTAATATTATTGCAACCTTTCGGATCAGTTGAAGGAAAAAAATTCGTGAAAAAAGAACCGGTTTTCAGAAGAAACAAATCACTTTTCATCAAGACAATGCACCGTGTCACAAGAGCATTTAAACACAGGCTAAAATCCATGAATTAAAGATCAAATTGCTGGAGCATCCACCGCATTCACCAGATTTGGCCTCCAGCGACTTCCATTTGTTTCCAGAACTCAAAAAATTTATGCGTGGCAACCTTTTGTCAACAAATTAAGGGGTCATAACGGCTGTATTTTGCAGACTTTACGGATTCTCACTTCGTGGATGGTCACCACAGATTGAAGGATCGTTGGAGCAAGTGTATTAATGTTCAGAGAGATTGTACTTTATAATAAAGTCTAATTTGAATCATTAAATGCTGTTTACCATTACAAGAATGATCTGAAAGATTTAATTTTGAATTGGATGGCATCAAGGTTAGGCGTTAGGAACCCTAAGAATAGCCCGAAGCACATGTGTAAGATATTTTGCGGCATTCGTGGTATTTTTATGCCCTTAACAGAGTATATTAAGTTTGCTACGAAGTTTACGTAAACTAATTCCACAGTTTTTGAGATATCGTACTCAAATCACGACCACCATTTCTTCAAACGTTACTACGTTTATAAGGATGACTGGATTAGCTGGTAATATTGGATAAAAAACTTTCACAATATTTGAATAAATCTCAATATTTGACGATCAAAATAAGACTGAGTGCCAATAAATAAATATTAAATGGACTGAAAATTTTATTTTTCATGCATTTGAACTCACCTTACAGGTACACTGATAACACTTTGAAGTTATTTTCAAATCCGTAATTTGCACCACTTCACCTTCATTGGAACACGATAACAGATTGCCTGTGAAAGAGAGAAAAGCGTTGTAAGTTATCTTAGCGTAAATTTAGAAGTTAATATATCAGTGATATAAAAATAATGGAAATTTTCTTTGAATTGTACATATTTCTAAAATCTCAGATGACTGCTGTAACCGAGTGTAAGAATACCACTTGGCAATATTGCAACTCTTTGTTAGGAGCTGACGGAGCTTTTATTTTTATTTATGCGCCATAGAGGTACTTATATGCTTTATGTCGCTTCGGAACGACTGTTAATGGTTCAGATGAGTTTTGACTATGAGCTTAAAATTAAAGCGTGTCTATTACTTAAAAGAGCGAACGCGAGAACTGGATCTATGGCGATCCCAGAGCTTTCGAGCTTAAATCGCACCATCCTAAACTCACAGGGAGCCTTTGAACTTCATGAGTCTATTTGTCAAAGCAATAGCTATCGAAGAAAAACTGAAAAACTTAAGAATATTAGCTGGTATTGACGTTCTAATCAACGTTCTTTATTATTGCCCACAAAATAAGCTCGTTTTGTGTCAATTCAGGCAAGGTTTTTTTTTTCTTTTTTTTTTTGTTATAAGTCTCGACGAACTTATTTTTGTTCGGTTCGACTTATTTTTGGAGCGCCATTCAGATGTTGGACAGTTTCGGTACCAGTAATAATGCGTGTGAGGAATGTAAAGTCCTTAGCTACCCTTTATGATTGTCACATTTCTTTTACGATCTCTACTCGACGTCGTTTTTGCTAAAGATTCAGTTTCTTCGATCCGAGTCTAGCATTGCAAGGCTTTATATTCAAAACTCTAAGCAAAATGTATTGAGTCGTTTCATAAGAAATGTTTAGATCCTTTGCTATCCTCCTGATACCAACACGTCGATTCTAAATCACTGTTTCTTTATTTTTTCGATTCTATCGTCATTAACAAGGATGGAAACGAGTAGGAATTCCCGTTAGTTAACGAAAACCTTCTGACCATAAAGTTTCAAACAAACTCGTTTTTCAGCTTTTTCGATGGTTTTGACCCGTAAACAAACAACTACCAAACACACACCCATTAACATATGGAAGTCTAACTGTAATTGGCAAAAATCTGCTGTTAAACCCTCTACGAGGTTGCCGAACGGTACTAGATACCACATTATAAAAACGAATACGGGGACGGACTAGAAGCAATTCGACCCTGTAGCAGTTGGGAACAGCGGGACTCGGGCTAGGTGTAAGGTGTAAGATAGGTCTCGCTCCAGGCAACCATTAAGACAAAAACACCATCGGCAAACCAAGCACTAGCCAAAATATGGCTACTAAGCAGAAAGGCGATGGGGATATCAAGGTCGGTGACTCAGCGAAGGCATGGTATGTAGAGAAATATCGACTGAGTTGGTTGCGAACACCAACAAATGGGGAAGTTACATCTACCCAATTTCAAATTTGAACCGAAGACAAACACAAAAGCGTTTACAAATGTGGCGTAGAGCCGCATTATCATTGGTATGTTCCCGAAGAAGAAAGCTGAATGAAAATAAGTTCAAGCTGTGTTGACAAGTACGTCGCTGGAAGTACTTTTAAGCAATTCGGGTCTGACACCGTCATGCGCAGATGCCGGATGGTACCAGTGCCAAATCAAGATGATAGCCTGTGATGACAAGCGATCGGTACAGCTTTATATGATTGTAACAGCCAAGGTTGAAGCTCGTTTAAAGTCGATTTGGCACCGTTTGCAACAACGAAAATTGAAAGCGTAAAATATACAGCTTGTGCCGGAACTAAAGAAGCCCGACCTTCCTAAGCGACATCGCAAGCTCGATGGGCTCTTGAAAATTTCTAAGAAAATCCGATGTTTTCGAGCTAACTTTTCCCGCATTCGGGACGAAGAGCAACATGACGGCGCCACTTCCCACACATCGCATCAATCAATGGATTGATTTAGAGAGAGCACTTCGGTGATATGTAAAGTCTAAGGTCTATGCAAAGCATCTTGCGCGTCATTCGCCAGTCAGCAGTCGAAATGCTCGAACAAGTCATCGAAACGCACCCGCAGCCAAAATTTTAAGGAGATAATCTTAAAAAAATAAATGCCAAAGAATGTTCTGTCGAATGAAATTTGAATTTTCTGAGGTTTTTCTTTAAAAACAGTAATGGATCACCCTTTATATACATTTCCAAAAACCAAAATTTCCTCTACCTTATTTGTTTATCTTATTTATGCTGGCGCTTAAAACATGACACACTCAAATATATTTTTTTATAAACACACAATATAAAGATACAGACATACTTACACATATATGTGCATACTCTCAAGCGCATGAGTCAAATGATCATATTATTTATGAGGTACCAAGAACACACTTCTAATGGCTAATATCTACCTGTTAGGCAAATTGATCGAACAAATCTTTCGACACAGCAGCAAAAGCGAGGCACGAAAGGTTTTCACATGCACGTGTGCGTGTGTTTAACCGAGTCTATTTGTGTGCATGTGTGTGTGTGTGTGTGTAAACAATAGCGCTTATCAACACTCTTAAGGCTTAAGTAAAAGCGGAAATGCTACATCATCAAATAGGTGTAGAACAAACGAATTCCTGCACAGCAGCCAGAAACATGGGTCGTCAACAGCAATAACTACAACAACAACAATTACATACAACAAAACAATGGTTGCTGCAAAGTTGGGCAGCAAGTTGTTCCACGTTTCGGCCACTTGAGCTCATTAGTGCACACAATTCTTTCTAGTACTCACATACATATATACTCAAGTTTGTATGTATTGTATGTGTGTAGCAAATGATTTGATGTTGTTTCCCTACATTTTATATTGATTGTACTTTAAGTGCTGCAAATACGTTGTTAAGTTGCATTGTGTTGTTGTTAGCGGCGCTAACATATTTAGTGGTCCACAAGAAAGACGCAAACACACACACACACACACGTGCATATATTCACCTTTATTCGAATATCTGCATTCTTAAACGCGCCGCCTTGCCGTTTGCCTTTTTCACTGGCCATTCTTAAAATCCAGCAACCGAATCGAAACAATGCCTTTAAGTGCAGCAAAAACAACAACCGCAACACAACAACAATGTTAATCAAAAACAACAACAGCAATTACAATAAGAATAACAACTAACAACAACAGCAAACTCCAAATATTTTTAAGTAGCAGCGGTGCAAATGTCTGCAGCGAGTAGGAGTACCGGCAGAAGATAGTAAAAGGTACGCGGGCCGACCACTAGGTGAGGTGAGACCACCTGCATGGCAGTGGCGCTGGCATTGTAACAGGCTTTGTACTACAAGCGCACGCCTTCGTGCCTTTCGTATTCCTGGCTGCACTTTTTAAGGGTCAATGCGACCGGCATTTGCACTGCATTCAGGAGAGACGAGACAATGCTGAATTTCTACAGTTGCAGACAAGTGAATAAGGAAAGTAACAAGAAACAAGTGGAAAAGGGTTAAGTTTAGAGACAAACCATATAAAAAACAGTTTACCAAATTCTAAGTGATAAAAGGTTGTGTAATAAATTAAGTTTTGTATGGTTACGGCGTAAATGGGTTGGAAAAGATTTCGAAAAAAAAGTTCTTTCATGTCGTAGAAGATTTGAAATACATGTTTGGTTTTGATAGATAGATAGAAATTAACTGAGGTTTTCCACCGCGATCTATGATCTATAGTGTCCTCTTCTTAATCAAATATGAGCTCAAATGTGCAACACTCTGAACAATTCCAGGAGCTTGCTGGGCGCAATGGAGGTTTTCGATAACTTGAAAGCTCTACGCCTAAATGAGGAACTGACTTTTGCCCATATCTTCAATCCAAAATCTATCGTCTAGTGTTTTGTGAAGTACGATTTTTGAAATGTGTTTGAAGCTCAAAAGGGTGCTATAGTCACGAATTTGTACTGATCCTACATACATATATGTAGGTTAGGCTAAGTAAAGAGACAAGAATTACGAAGGACATCAGTTGGACAGTTAAGAACGCCTTTGAGATAAAAAGATGAAGACACTTAGTTTCCCATTTCTTGATTTTGATCAATTGGTTTATATGACAGCTATATGCTATACCTACCTCAGAAATATGGTAGGGTTGCCAACAAATTTCGTCAAATAGAAAAAACGACTCAGTTTGTCTCGCTGGCTATTTATATGTACTGCTAAGAGCAAAAATTAGTGAGACTTTGTTCATAAGTCCCTACCCTACACCTCGATAATCCAAGAGAAATGTCCGCTTAACCTTGATTTTTGACCTGTCTTGACGTTGTTTTTTCGGCTTCGGCTCGCCTTTGCCACTATATTCGGCCGATTAACCGTTTGTTTCTGGATCGTAAGCCGAGATCCATACTCATCGCCAGTAATAATACGATTCATGAATTCCTGTTAGTCGGAAGGCATTGTTTCATAGATGTTAACGAGGGGCTCTTTTTCGAAAAAATTTTGTGATTTTGGAACCAATCGAACCTTCACTTTTCTTAGATCCAAATGATCTTTCAAAATTTGCACAGATCTTTCCCATATTCCAATGATGCTGCAGCAGCAGTTATATTATTTTATTAACGTGTTAATCATCAGTGGATATTGATCACCGTCCTGGACGTGGTTCTTATCAACGCGTCACGTACCTAAAAGTCAAGCGTAAACTAAACACTAATGATTGTTTTGATGTGACATTTGGCACAGATGTCACTGAAATTTATTTTCTACAAGCATCGTAATAATCTAAAGATAAAAAACTGCCAACAAAGAATAATATTTCATGAGATGAAAACCGAATAGAAGCAATTCTTACAGGCTCTACGCGAAAAATACTATTATGACTGTTTCAAGGGCTAGAAAAAGCATTGGAAAAGCGCGTTTTATAGGAATGCGATTGCTTTCAAGGGGATGTAAGTGCTTTGGAAATTTGGTTTGTAAAAGAATGCACCTTACATTTTGATTACCATGCAGATGATGTCTTAGCCATGGGGAAAGTCTTGTTTCGGTGGTCAACAATATATTTTGATAAAGTAGGATCCAGCTTTGTATTTTATCAGAACTCATAGAACAACTCACCTTAGAATTTTTGAAACCGTCCTAATTGATGACAAGAGAAGAATACGGGTTAGATTAGGTTAGTCTGGTAGGCCAATGAGCAACCCCCCATCATTTAAGCCTCTTTGCGTTATCAGATGGAGTTTAGTTGCTAAGTCCATGAGGAGTAGTCATCTTTTAGGATGCCTACGCTTGACACGAATTTTAATATAATCTGTGGTCTCACTATCGATACACCCTCCAGTGTATCATACCGTGGGGATGCCAGATGCTTACAGAGTAGTATTGCCAAAGCGGGACAAGTGCACAAGCGATGCTTCATTGTTTCCCTGGTATCTGTCAGCCCTTTTCTGCGGGCGTATGTCGCCACCAGACAGTGACCAGTTAGTTTTCCGAAGATGTTTCTACACTCACTTCTATCGAATGCTACTAGGAATTTCATATGACGATGATAACTCTAGCAACAGGTAGAAAGCACTTTTAATGATCTTCATTCGGAAATATTTACCGTACCATTGCTTTAACGCGGAAACTTATCATTCAGGGGTGTTGTGGAATCTGATAGTTGTCGGAATCAAAATTGCAACCGATCAATAAAGCAGTAAGTGTCATGAATTCAAACCTTAATGGGTTTGATATTCGAAACAGAATTTGTAACGGTTTTGCTGTCAAAGCAAGAGAATAGTCGCACACAGATTCGAAGCGTGAATTAAGAAATCAAGTTATTTTATTGTTACGAATTGATTTAACTTTATTTCTATAATAAAACACATAAGAATAAAACACGAAATGTCTTAATTATTGAGTTTTGAAAAACAAAAAAAATGCGGATATTTAAAGGGGAGCCTGCTTTAGTGGCTTAAAAATCGTTTTTTTTGTTTTTTTTTTGTTTGGGAGGGAAAGAAATAATTGATTATAGAGAAATGTTTAGGGTTTGTGGTTATATATTTAAACATCACCCGAAATACGAATTCTTTGATATTCTACCTTAGGGAAGCAATTGAACGATGCATCTCGCGTGTGCATTTGTCGGACGGCGGGCAGTATGCAGGTCGCAATTTCTATCGGTAACAAAAAAGTCAGAGAGCTTCATATATTTATATTTAAGCTGAACTAGGTATGTTTCAAAAAAAGTGTAAAATTCTAAAAAATTTTACAATTTGAAAACAAGATGTCTTTTGACCAAAAAAATGTTACTTTATGTTATTTAAACATATGTTCAAGTTTAACTTTTCTTATTTTTTTTAGTTAAATAGAAGATAATAAACTTTGCCGAAATTCCATACGTTTAGTTTTTTTTTTGTTCAATCCTGTCCGCCAATTAAGAAGAATCGTAAATATGAAAAACCGAGACAAACTTTTCTCTTTCTGCCCAAGCGCTCACATATTTACATACAAGTCTGCCAGACGCTCGCCCACTGCTTCCCTTCTTCTTTCGACGATATTTCCAATTCCCACCTATAACTTTAGGGACATATGCTTACATAATTGTTAAAAAGATTTAAGTAAACAAAAATTCAAATTTTTTGAAGCTTCTAAAGCAGGCTCCCCTTTAAAGAAGATTTACAAAACGTAATAAACGTAACTTAACACCCAAATACGTCTTTATTCATTCGATAAATATTATCTCTTAAAATCTTTCTTTAATTCGGAACTCATTAAAAACTTTAATAGGATTGCTTCCAAATGTACGATATTCATTTGCAAGTTTTGTCATGTTAGGAAACACCTCGTTCGAATATTGGTTTGCGTATGTTTGAAAAGACGAAAATCCAATCAGATTCTGTGACACCATTGATAATCACAATTGGTTTTGCAATTCTGACAGCTAAGCAATTATGTCTTGAATTCCACAACACCCCTGATTGATTTGGATTTGTTAAAGTCTCATAGCTTAACGATTTGCTGCAACCGCTAATTAACAATATGCCGCATACTGGTTCTATTAATACGAAGACGGCCTGTAACTTTTTATGCTGCTGTGTGGTAGGTATTTTGTACCATTGAGGCCGCCGCCGAGTTATCCAATCGTACAAAGTGAATGAAAACATCAGAAAAAGTGCTAGCGCCAGCCAAGAAGCACCGTAATTACCGAATGATGTTGCCAACAAAAACATGACACAACAAAAGCCAACGAAAGCGGCAACAAAAACAACAGCAGATACGATAAAATAACAGCAGCGAGGGCAAAGGCAAAGGACGGCAATCGACGACACGGCAATGCCAATGGCGAAAAGTAAAAACTCGACACGCCACATGACACACGGCAAAAAGAAGCCAGAGGAGCTGACAAGAAGCGGTGAGAAGAAGTAGAAGCAGAGGAAGAACGGCGAAGCAGCATGCATAACATTGTCCGACATTCTTGGCTGCCTGCTGCTGGCCGCCGACTACACGCCGCGCTGCCGCTTATCGCACTCCATCGGCCAGACGGACACGGTGCAACAAAACCTTTACAACAACAATAGAAACGCAAGTGTACAAGCGAGCAAGTGAAGAAGGGCTACATTGGAACTATAACCGTCGTCTGTTGTGTCAGCGGATGCAGGCCAGCATAATCAAGACATACAACGGTTCAGAAGTAGTGCTTTAGCTCTACGGCGCTTCGGCTCTTCGACTCTTTGTCGCTCGGTTTTGGTGATTCAAAGAAAGGGCCAAGTGCGTGATTTAGGACTTCGTAGCGACGCGGCAGCACTCAGCCGTTGAGGAAAAGTGTATGTGTGTGTGTGTGTCCTTACCGGTAATGGAAAACAAATGATAGCCAACATAATTGCAATAACAAAAGCAACAATAATCATTTTGTCATTCATTTGTTTGCAATTTTCGTCTCTCGCTTTCCGTTTTGCAGTTACAGTTTTTTTTTTATCAACAACTTTTGTTGCTGTTCACTGTGCCCTGCTCTTTGCCAAAAGCCATAGAAGGCGATTCGTGCGTGACTTTTCGATACTTAAGGGCTTGCTTGTGAAGCAATTAAATCGATACAAGTTTAAACTCAGCAGATAAGTTGGCAAGCAGTTACGTTAGGTAATGTAAAAATCAAATGGAGAGTACAACTACAACTGGTATGGACACTTGGCTCGATTGAGCAAAGTCTGTTAGTATCCGAAAGGTGATTAATAAACTATATGGACCTAAATCTATACGAAATATCTCCTGTTATCAAACACACAGTCGTCGTACTAGTGACTTGGCCACGTCGCTGTTGACAATCATAGCTCGAAGTCGTAGATAAATTGTACTATCTTCGGACCAACAGTAGCACCAACAATAACATCAGCTTCGAAATCCAACGCAGAATAGCCTTGTCAACAAGTGCTACTTCGGAGAGAGTAGACAATTGATAACTAAATTCGTGTCTCGACTTAAAGATACCACACTCTGCAAGTCACTGCGGTGCTGAGGCTTTGACGATGACAATACCTGAGTCGGCGCTACGAGTTTCCCAAAAAAGTTTCTGCGGAGGATTTATGGTCCTTTGCGCATTGGCAACAGCTCTGAAAGTATTCGACACAGTACTCGCCGGGGGAGCCAAAAGAAAAGAAAGACCTCCACGCCGTTGCAAAGATCAGGAGGGGAAGAACTTGCCTTCGCTTGGAATCTCTAATTATCGCCACACTGCAAAAAAAAAAAAAAAAAAAAAGAAATAACTGGTGCGCTGTTGTTAAGTCGGCTTTAACCGCGTAAGCGGTGTCTGCGCCGGTAAGGATGAGATACCGGGAAATTTTCATAAAATTTTTCTTGGTCTTGTAGGATTTATGTTGGAAAAACTGCTACAGAAGCTGAAAAGGCTTACGGAACTAGAATTTAGTCCCCAAAATTAAATTTTTCATCGAAAATGCTCTCCGTTTTAAAATTTATATCGGAAAAGCTTCCGAAGCGCGAAGGTACCCCGGCCATAAATCTTATTGTACAGACTAGAAACTGGAAGTACAGTACTGGTTTTACGACTTTGAAGCTTTTGCGGAAACTTTAGAATGAAACTTCATATTTAGCTATATTAAGCTTGGCACGATATCTATAACGCCCATAAGAGATGATCAAGCTGACGAGTTGAGTCGATTTTGCCATACCACTTTGTCTGTGTATTTGCGAATTAGTCTCTAAGTTTATTTTGCACACATGTGCTGCTCATTTGTCGGAACCGCGGATGTCGGATAGCTATAGCATATATCTATCATACAACTGAATTATCAAACTAAAGTCCTTGAATGGAAAACTCTTTTATTTCACAACTCATCTACAGACAATTTGACTTTGATTATAATCCAAGGCATTACTATAATTCTCCCACATCAAAATAAAGATATTTTTATACCTTTTGATGATATGTAGGGTATTATCGGATAGCTGAGGATAACCTTTCTTCTTGTTCTAAACGAATAAAAGCAATGGTTTGTTGTGGGATATAGTGTATTCAAAGTGTGATCGTCTAATGCTGAATTGTTAAATAAAATTTTGACTAGTAAAATGTGCCAACAAACATAGAACTACGTCGTTAAGTTAATTTCTACGAGTTCGGGTCTACGTATTCCAAATGGACTCGACATTTTAACCTAGCCTAACGTAGTTTGGCAGCATTTCCCAAACATGTTACGTATTTTTTTTAAGCCTATCTGAACTCCCATAGAGTTGACCTTTCATCAATTTGAGCGGAGCTTGGTTCTTACTGCAATAATGAAACGCGAAGAAAATCCTGACATGATTAGTACAACTCATACTACTCTACTTATATCATTGTAGACTCTGAGCCTGTAGTTTGGTCATAACGACTACAGTCGAAGTTAGCGTGTTCGCACAAGATGGCGTCCACTTTTTAATCTGTGGTTGAAGAATTATCTCTGTCTCTACTGTTGAGCGATCGGCGGCAGCTAGACTTTTTGGCATTTCTCTTAATTAAAGATCATATTGTTCAATGGGTTACGAAAGCTCCGCGTTACTGGGTGATCTGTTTGGAAATTTAGAATTTTCGACAACATCTCTCATTCTGAGACATCTCCTCTTCTAGTTAAAGATCAAATTGTCTAATTGTTTTCCAATTGGCAACCAAATTACAATACCGAAATCGGCTAACTTACATATTTATGACACACATACCAACTTTATATGTAAATACATTTGTTTACTCGGCAAATTCATTTACATAAGTCTATTTAGTTGTATACCCTAATAACCAAAAGTGTTTGTTCTCTTCTACATTCTTCATTTATTATTATGAGTATTTGTTAGTGTCTGGTTTTTTCGACTTTTTTGTCGCTTAATCTCTACAGACTGGGGTGCTAATCTAGTCTTAACAGTTTCGTTTCACGGAACTACATGTCACACCTGTCAGAATTCTCAACAGTGGAGATAAACAAAGTCATTGTGTTTATAATGGTAACTGTCTACTCAAAACCCACATACACTTATATGTAGATATGTATGGCGTATGTCGAGGTATTTAGTATGTGTCCATATGCTGGCATCTTCATAACGAAGTTCATAAAAATCTGTTTGCTTAAATATTTGTGGCGCCTCAACAAACACATGATAAGTATAGACGAGCATACGTACAAAACAAAAACAAAAAAAAAAAAAAACACTGTCGTTCTTCATAAATATTTAAAATTATAAATATCTCTAGAAGTGTAAATATTTTAGTTGATATAGTTAGATTGTTAAGATGAGTTTGATGTTGGTTCAAAATAATTATATTATAATCTACTTCATTATTACAATTTTTTTTTTTTTTCGTTTTTAGAAAGTTTTCAGAGAATGCAACATCTTAAATACAGAAGTTCAACATCACTTCGTCGTTCAATAGTAGATGAAGTCTTCAGGTGTTACTGCATTAAAAACTCTCGGAAGAGGAAAGCCCTCCACTATATGAACGTGCTGTATTCGAAATTTTATCCGATCTGCGCCGCTTTAGTAACTCACAGATTCCAAAAGTTCACAGATCTAATGCATAACATCGATCTTGAACATCATATATCAAGAAGACTCTATTGTTGTTCTAACGATTATCTAATACCCGTAAGATGGTTAGGTTCAGATAACTTGTCAACAAAGTCATCCAACGGCAGGCTTTGGAAACGTGCTGTTTCGACGGGTCGGACCATAGGGAGAGGGGTGCAGATGTTAGCTAGACATGTAAAGAGTATCACACGGGAACTCATTGCACGCTGCACATATACATATTTGATATGTCGGGATCGATACTGGAGAAGTATTAGTGTAATCTGATACAGTACACAGAACGAAGCTGCGCGAGAGTTACTCTCGATTTTCGCGGCAACTCGAGCTCGACTCGGGTATTGTGTGAAAGATTAAAGCCCACTGACAGCAAACTTATTGGACCTTATCAGTGTGTATTTAGACCTGGCAAATCAACAACCGACCAGATATTCACCATGCGCCAAATCTTGGAAAAGAGAGGAAGGGGAAAACCTCCACTCTGTTGGAAGGACAAGGTGGAGAAGGAACTGGTTACGCTTGAAATATCCAATTGGCGCCACGTAGCGAAGAGAAAAAACGACTGGCGCGCTGTTGTAAACTCGGCTATAACCGCGTAAGTGGTGTCTACGTCAATAAACAAGAAGAAAGGATCCCGGATTGAACTCGGCATTAGATGTAACTAACCCAAAAATAAGTTCTCCAGCGAGTTTCTGAAAGACCAAAGCTGTCTTACAGTTCGACAGGGCCACACCTTCCGTCACTATTCAACCGCATTCTTCCAAACTTCGACTATTAGTACAGTATAAACTAGTACATTTATAATTATTTCAAATCAAATATTTCTCCACAGCGGACAAAGAAAACCACAAACTTAATGCAAACTGACATATTTTGGGTTATTTGGCTTTTTACGACCGCTGACATGATGTCGCCGTTCTCCTACTGACTCGAATCCGCTCGAATGGTACACGTGCCATCGATGAATCGATGACGGTGCCAGTCGACACTTAAAAACCGCTAAAAACTAAGTGTTGGTAGCCTGATAGCTCGGGGACAGGTGTGTAGAGCGGGTTTTTTGGGTGGCGAAGAGCAGCACGCATATAAATGTCTACTCTCACTTAAATATCCGAAACAGAGGTCGTTACATGTGCACCACTTTCACCTAATGAATTCTTTGTTTATGAAAATGTGATCGTAAAATGTTTCACAGCGACGAATAAGAATTTCCTGCGATTCATCACGCAAGTAGTCGATAAGCTGGTAGTTGGTTGTTAGAGGGCTCGGTCACTTATTAGATGGCTTGTCGCGGCCGCAGCGCGCACATATACCCGCATTTTCGGGTTTTGCGGTTACCTATTAGCTTGTGGCCCAATTTTATAACTTAACTTTTGGTTACAATATAGATATTTCCATATATATGTTATATATATGTAATATATGTATATGTTAAATGACTGTCAGGAGGGGAGGTGAGCTAAGGTGAGGGACTACACGCCTATTAAAATGAACGGTATTGATGCGGATTGAAATTTCATACCAACAAACTGTAACATATGGGGAGATGTTAAGGTTTAACATTATACATAGATAGAAGTGGGTGAGAGAGAAAGGGCAAACAGATAAAGAGGGAGAAATAGAAGAGAGAGGTTAAGGAAACGGAGATGATAACACACCCCAAATACTGCTAGATACTTATAGCAACGATATAACTGGAAAGGGTGTTATTGTAAAAAGCTTTTATGATAAACGGACCAAGTGTTGAAGAAAGTCGGAATCACTTCATCGTTATAAGTCTGAAGAAGTTTACGAAAGGTCTTTACATCACTTTTTCCGCATTTATACTGAAATAAAAACCTACAACCAAATACAAATGTTCTCGGTTTCGTTATGGTAAAAGACACAAAATCTTGGAAATTGAAAATCAGCAGCTCCTCGAGGCATAATATCCGTATAACCGAAACGACTTGGAATTGGCAATTTGTGGACAATGAACATTTAAGTAAGTGGATCTCCTTCAGAAACTATATTATATACACAAAATCTTATTGTGGTCTTTAGGTCTTGGACTTACTGAACTTATTTGACATATTTGACACTGACAGTATTATTCGCAAAGTTCCTTTAAAGAACCAGTGCTACTAGACTATGATAAACTATTTACGTTGCTTAAATTGAATAAAACAGGTGGTCTATGAATATTGATGGCATGGAACTGGATTACTGTGATTATTTTACTGGAACTAGTTGTTAAGAAGTAAAGTCCTCTCACGCCGAACAAAGCAAAACTTTACAAATCTCTGCTCTATGAGGCATGAACCAGGACAACATCTGATGAGTCGGCGTTACAAGTCTTCGAGGGAAAGGTTTTACAGATGATTATATGGCCCTTTACTCGTTGGTAACGGCGAATACCATAGTCGATGGAACGATGACCGGTACGAGAAATAAGACGAATTAATGAAAACACTCCAGCTCTGAGAGTATTCGACGCAGTACACGCCGGAGAAAGGAGAGGAAGACTTCCATTCCACTGCAAAGACAAGGTGGAAAAGGACCTGCCTACGCATACAATCTTCAATTGGCACCAAACAGCGAAAATGTTTAGTCGCCATACTACAAAGGGCTATTGAGTTAAAGCGGTATATCTAATTCTTAAGTTAGTGGAATCTACCAAACTGAAGCGACGCGGATCAGTTGAAATCGCCATAACTATTATAGCAATAACAATTAGCATGAATGCTAGCCGTCTATAATGGCTTTCAGGGCTTCAACAGATCGTAGAGTTATAGTCTGACATTTTCATTCTTAGAAGAAGAGAAAGTGAGCTCAATTTTCAGAGGAGCTGAAACCCTCTAAATAATTGCTTCCAAATTTTTCGGCGCCTAGTATTAATTTAATGAGATTAGTTTTATAAGAGAGATATGCGATTTCCGTACAAATCCTTGAAATTGGGTTAGGTTACGTAATTTGACAGATCTAGAAAGATCGCCCGTGGACTGCTATATGTAGTTCTTTGTGAGGCCATAGAAAAAAAGCGCAATACTCGCAGTACGCAAGAATGTTTCGAGTGGAAAAGAACTTGGAATTCGTTAAGGAATCCTGGAGAATAAAAGACATTTCCGAGTATAATTATAAGGACGAATTGTCAATACAGCTCCAGCTTTGGTTGGATGGATTTGGCAAATACCATAAAGATTGTTCACTTAGAAAACGATTCCACGACCGGTTTCGCAGCTTCGCTATCTACGCACAAATACACATACATATGTGCATTAAGAGAACCGCTCAGGTCATTTCGTCAGATATCACCATGAAAAGGCATGAGTCGATTTAGCCATGTCCGTCTGTCTCTTTCTATATACGCGAACTAGTCCCTCCGCTTTCGAGATATCAATCTGAAGTTTTGCACACGTCCTTTTCGTTCAAAGATGTTACTCATTTGTCGGAACCGCCGATATCGGATTATAATAGCATATAGCTGCCATATAAACTGTAACAACGGAATCAAGTGCTTGTGGGGAAAACTTTTTCACTTGTGAAGATATCTTCACGAAATTTAAGACGACTAATAGTCTATAATATTGCAACAATCTCCGAAGAAATTATTCAGATTAGACCACTATAGCTCATAGCTGCCACACAAACTGAATGATCGGAATCAAGTGCTTGTGGGAAAAAAATTTTTATTTGACAAGATATCTCCACAAAATTCCGCAACGTTATTGCCTAAGGCTCCGAAGATTTTGCTCAGATCAGATAACTCTAGCATATAGCTTTCATAAAAACTAATCGATCGGATTCAAGTCTGGTATTTAAGAATGTTTTATTGGAAGAGATATCTTTACGAAATTTGGCTTGGATTATTGTGCGAAGCGACAGTACAAACCCTGAACAAATTTTTCAGATCGGAGCACTATAGCATATAACTGCGATACAAACTGAACGTTTTCTTGTTTTTATGCTAAAATATTGAAGCTTCAGCAGCAGCTTGCAAAGCAAAAAAGAAAAAAAAAAAAACTTGGCGAAATAACCGACACCCTATTGTACAGATTCTGTAACATGAAAACCTTTGGCTTTATCAAAATGTTGGCCTCTTCGTTAGTTTGCTCATTAAAAACAACAGCAACACCAGTAAGCGGCAACTAACAAGCCGGTCGTGCGTTAAACACTCGAGCAGCTCGTAAATCAATGTGCCACACGTGTTGTTGTTGTGGTATGTATGAGCACTACATCTTAGTCAAAATAAAAATAATACGCATTAAAATCAAATAAATTAAAGACGTCAACACTTCGAGCTGCTCAAACTAAAAGAAATCACTTTGTCCCCTCTTCTATCTCCTTCCCTGTATCTCGAACTTACCAAACAAGAGATTCGTATGCGCGCTCTGCACCAGGCAAATGGCCACGATGAACACAGTTGTTAGCAACCAGGCGCTGAACTTTGACCGCTGTCCCGACCATGACCGCAGATGGCGTTGTACATGATGCTCACATCCCTGACGCTGTTGTTGTTGTGATTGTTGTTGCTGCGGCGACAGTGTAAGCGATTGTGTAGGCCGAAGATGCTGTTGCCGGCAGTTGTTGCAGCATTGCTTGTTGTTGGCGCAGCAACTTTGAGTTTGCTTGTCGTTGGCAACAACAACAGCAACGCTATCGGCGCTATCTGCAACAATTGCCATTGTGCGCACGAATTCGTTGTTCACTGTCACATGGGTTGGTGTTGCTGTTATTGCCGTTGTTGTTGTTGCAGTTAGTGCGAGTGGTGTGCGCTTTGTTGCTGTTTTAATTGCATATTGCCGTCGTTGTGGCTTTTGCCTTTTTCGCATTTCCTTGTTCATTGCAAGTGTTTTTTGTTTTTGCTTTTATTATTTTATTCACTTGCCTTACGGATTTTTTCTTTGTTTTTGTTTTCGTATTTTTCGATTTGCTTTTAATTTATTTCAGCAAGGTTTCAGGTTTTGCAGCAATACTGGCGAGCGTCTAGGTATTACATTTCAGTGTGTTGTGATTTCGTTGTTGTTGCTGTTTTAAAAACTCCATAGCGACCTGAAACGAGGCATAAGCGAAAGCGCAAGGGATTACAAATAGTTTTTTTTTAGAGGAAGTGATAATTTTATAATGTTTTGCTATATAAAATATAATGATAAAGTGGTAACCCTAATTTTATTTTTTTTTGCAGATGATTGGCAAGGCTATTTAAAACAGTTTTGCAAACTATTTATGTAATGTTTTAAAATACCTTCAATTTCTTTAAAATATACAGACATTCATTAAGATCTCATATTAAAATAAACTAAAACATTAAATACACATTAGGGCTGCAACGTCTCCCAAAAGCTTGTCGCAACACGCATATAAGAAACGCAGATCAATAGAGACTGCACTCCATACACTGGTAATTAATATCGAAAGGGCTCTGGAATATAAGAAAAACGGCCTTGGAGCATTCCTGCACATTTTTGGAACACTCAACAATGTCTCTACGGAATAGAACACTGGATCAGACCTCTTGACCTATAGAAAGATAAGAGTAGGTTGAAACGAGGCCAATATGACCAAGGATGTGCTATCTATATGTTAGGTTATCTACCACTTCTATAGACATTAGTGGTGAATAAACTGCTAGGAACTTGGACGGCAAAACCCCTAAGATAGTATCATTTGCGGACGCCTTTTCCATCTAAATAACGGGCGGGTGGCTACAGACCATTATCAGTAGTATGACACCACTCTCAATACAGTCCAGAATTGGACATCGCAAGCAGGTCTGATGTTGAACCCAGAGAAAACGGATCTGCCAAGAAAGCACAAAATTCCGCAAGGGATGTTCCTTTCGTTAAATGGGACACAACTATCTCTCAAGTAACAAGTACCTCGAGGTAGTCTCGGACAGCAGACTACTTTGTTTCTACACAGCTATTGTAAGACCAGTTATATTTCAGGCGTACGGAAATACAATTATTGGAAGCCAATGGAAGGTTTCAGACGCTGGCTGCACTATGCACATCGAAAGCTTTAAGAACAACTGCAACGGCGGCTTTTGAACTGTAATTAAACGGTGGTAAAAATCGACGAGATGACTACCGGCTGCAGGAGAATTTACATATAGAACCTTCGGATATCAGTGACCGGCAGTTTGGCAAGATAGTTAGCGTAAAGACATGTTAGCTGCGAACAACACATTGAGCATTTAAACAAATGGCTGGAGGATGGAGTTGTTGCTAGGTTATACTGTCCAGATTTAGGCATAAGTCAGTCTTTTAAGTTGCAGTATATTTCAAACTGTGGTCTTTGCTATTGCGATGCAGGCAATTTCAGAGTCAACATCTACGTCGACAGCCAAGTAGCAATCAAGGCAGTAACGGACCAATAGTGTCTTGTGAAGGAGGGCAGCAGTAAAAAGTGTTTCCAGAAGAAAGCAACTTCATTTCTGCTGGGCGCCCGAGATTACCAATAATGGTGTACGGTGTACCAGAAAACTTGATCAACATTGGGAAATTCATGCATTGTCTATACGACGAGCTGGACAGAAACATGGTAAAGAAAATCAAAACCCGGTGGAACGAGCTACCTGGCAGCAAGACTGTTAAAGTCATGTGCAAAACTGTAGATCGGAACACGATAAAAGAGACTGTAGGAACATGATCAGTTTACTAATTGGTCACTGTGTGGTGATGTCCGCAAAATTGGTCTGACAAATCGAGAAGACTGCAGGAAATGTCTAGAGGAAATCACTATGAAATCAGTGGAGTAACTCATATGCAAATCATCAACTCGACGTTGTGTTTGGTCAAAAATGAGCTCACGACACCCACTGTATACAGAGCTTTCTCATACCCAAGTATTCGTAAATGATTAATTTTATTTTATTTTTTGTTTAAGTACTGTTCGACAAAGGTAAACAGAGTAAACTTGGAGGAATAATTTTATTTTTTTTTAGCTGCTCAAGTGATTTCTTAGAATTAATCCATAATAACCATCGATTGATACTTCAGTGCTTAGTGGCACTCAAACAATTAGCAAACACTCATCAAGTCCAAGTTACAAATTTAGAGACAATTCGTCAAGAGCTCAATCACACAGCTTAGCTCAAGCTTAAGTGAATAATTGAACGCACAGGCAGGCAGGTCAAGTGTCGCCGTAGGCCACGAGGCAAAGCATTTTGCAACGTCGAGTATGGGATGAGTTGAGCGCCGCACCGTCGGAGCTACCTAAATAACTTCGTGTGTTGGAGAATACTTTCGCATTTTCTCGTAGCTCTTCACCCAGCAGCACCAACAAAAAGACATTCTTTCACAACTTGAAGGAATTTCGTGAGCCGCGTGTGTTTAAGTGTGTGCGTTTGGCACGACGAATGGGATTGTGACCCGGTGAGTACAATGATTGACGTATGTTGATCAAGTGGCTGCGTGATTTTTCATATCTACTTCATTTCGGTGTAGAAAATTGCAGCTCATTATGTATGTTTTAGCTTGAATTCTATTTATGAGAGACAGCTCCTTCAAATGGGGTACTTAAGTGATCGCCAACAATTAGGCGTTGAAATATTGACAATTACTGGTAATTGTAATTAGAACGAAATTAAAAATTAGGCGAAAAGAAAAAGATGCTCTTGATTTCAAAAGATAAGGCAAGTTCTAGATTCACTCATAATTGATCTTCGATAAAACATTTACCTGGTTTCATTAGGCGGTACTAGGAAAGAAAATTAAGCGATTTACAGACTTCAGCTAGCTTGCAAGTAGTTTGGAAAATAATCAAATATAGGTGTGTATTTTTACTTCTTCAAAAATTACTGGGCTTCTGCCCTTCGGATGAATAGAAGGAAAAACGAGCGCTATTAAATCAATCCTAAAACTTTAACAAATGTTTGCTAAAGCTAAGTTTAGCTATTCAACTTATAAATAGCCTCCTATACAGGGTTTGATATATTCAAACAAGCTTACCCAGATGCTGCCTTAGCAAGAAGTGGTGTGCTTCGGTGGCACTAGGCCTTTTTGGTGGACCGGGAAGAGGTCGCTGATGAATGAACAAATCCAAAGTTAAAAAAAAAAATGCTCATTGTCTTTTTTGACATCAAAGGCATCGTCCACCATACATTTGTTTCTCCTAGACAATCCCTCCATTAGCCAAGTTTTACCTAGAATTCCTCAAGAGACTCAAACGGGTCCGACAATACATCGCAACCGATCGTAAGCTCCACCACGACAACGCCTCGGCTCACAGCCGCTGACTCTTCTGAGTTCATCGTTTCATCGAGTGCAGTACTCGCCGTTTCCAATGCGCAAAGGACCATCTTCCGTAGAACCTTTAGCTTGAACACTCCTAAGGTCGACTCATCAGATGTTGTCATCGTCGATGCCTCTGGCACTATATAGCCGAACGGGGATGATGGGTGGCTCGTAGAGTTTTGCCTTTGTCTGTGGAGAGAGTACTATACTTCTCAAATGCCTACTCAGTCCGAAGTAGCACCAGCACCATTTGGCAAGAGTTCTTCTGCGTTGGATTTCGAGGCTGATGTTGTTGTTGGTGTTAAGACTGTTTCAAGATAGATGCAATTATCTACGTTCCTGTCTTAAGATCTGAATCTTTAAGTAAAGATGAGTTCCTTTAAAATAATAGACACTTGCGCCTTGAAATTTTATTATTTTCAGCGTTAGGGACTTGTAGTTGTTGTTATTGCATGTTGAAGTGTTGGTAACTGACTTTATTTGTTGGTCAAAAATCCAAACAGTCAGTCTTCCTTGTTGTAGCGCCAGCAAAACGTTCACCATATAAATCTGAGATTTGCTGCCATGTCGACAATGCTTTGCCGGATATAAATACGGGTTCGTTCCACACACGTACATATGTAGAGCCGACTAGAGCGCCAGTCAAGCCTAAATAATGCTAAAGAACAGTTAATCGCGTCCACATGTGCCTGTGTCTGTGTGTGGCGCTGTCAAAAATATTATTCTAATTTTTTATGTGTTTTCAGGGCTTGGTTGGACATGTGTGTGCGTGTGTGTGTGTGTGTACTTGTGTATTAACATAAACAAAAATTATATATTGGCATAAATGCTTTGTGGCTTTACGATTTTCGTCATTTCTATTGTTCACTTCTAATATTATATAAGGTTTATTTATTTTTTATGAGCTGAACTTTTATCTATTTTGCCGTCTTGTTTATTTAATTCTTTCTTAAAAATCATTTTACACTTTTCAACTATAAAATGTTAATGCCTTTTGACTGGCGCCAGTTTTGTAATTCTATATCCAATGGCCAACCGCAGCTTGGTATCTACATTTTCGGCCGAATCTACACGCTTCTGTTGCTGCTGCTGCTCTTCTGCACAGAGTACAGAGTCAGCCGCTTCCAAGTTGAGCGCCAAAAGCGGAGAATAAAACGCGTTTCTTAACAAATTACTTCGTGCTTTTTATTTTCGTTGACTTTTTATTGCTGTCGCTGCTGCTGTTGCTATTGTTGTTGGCTTTTTTCTATATTATCCACAATTGGCTGTGTGACTATGCTAAGCAGCGCAGTGCTGCTTGGCCAAAGAGCAAAGCTGAAGCTATAAAAGTCAATGTCCATTTCGGTGCGAACCGTGGAACTGATTGCCGTCCGGCGTCGCCGGTCGGCAGGTAAAAGCAAAAACAACAAACGAGCAGCAGCGCTAAATAAATGGCACTGCAGTGCAGGCAAATACACGCACACACATACACATTTGACGCACACTTACAAGCAGACATGTCTCAATTTGTGCCACAGAAAGTGCATAGCAACGCCGCTGGCCACTAATGGCGGACTGGCGGGCTGGCGGCCGCGCTTTGCATATCTCCAACGCACACATTTGGCAAGATTCATGACGGGTATCCAATTACAGTTAGACTTTATGGAAATTGCGCGCACCCACACATGCAACCGATCACAAATTGCCCGCTGAATTAAATCATAAACTAATCGTGGCAATATTTGTTATTATTGTTGTAGCAGTAGCTGTTGCATCTGTCCGTCAGCGACTTACTTGACTTGACGCACACCCACACACCCGGCTGACTAATGTGTTGCGAAAGCCACAACAACAACAATAACAACATGATCTACATACCTTTGGCGTTCGCAACTTTCCCAGCTGCCACGCGGCTTGCTAATGAGCCGCCCAGACACAGCTTCCTAGTGCAAATTGCATTATAAATTAGATAAATTCAAATGTCACAACTAATATTGGCTGCGTGTGCGCGTAACTGCGCTCTAATTTGCAGTTAGTGAGCGTGAGTGCGACGGGTAGTGGTAGCGCGATCTGGGGGAGATGGATTAGCATATGCGTTCGATTCGGTTTATGGCAGTTCCTATGTGCGAAAATTGAAATTAATCACCTCAATTATGGCTATAGAATATTGACTACTTTAAGCTTAAAAGCGCAAAGCAATTGATGAGCTGAGCGTCTGATTGAAATAAAATTAGAATTTAGGTTGTCAAAAAAGTATTGCGGTATTTTTATTGAATTTTCAATTGTTCATAAAATTGGTTGCAATAATGCAATTCAAGTCAAATATGCGCCGTTTTGTTCGATGACGCGTTCCCAACGAGATGATAACTTCATAATGCCCCTCTCATAGAAGCTCGCTTCCCTATTGGCAAAAAACTCGGAGATCCAATTTTCACAGGACTCTCTTGTGGCCAACTTCACACTATCAAGCGCGTTCGCCATGGACAGAAACAGCTGGTAATCACTTGGTGCGAGATCCGGACTATACGATGGATGCAAAAGAAACTTCCATCCGAGCTCCCGGAGCTTCTGGCGCGTCACTAAAGATGTATGTGGCCTGGCGTTGTCCTGATGGAAGACAATTCGAACTCTGTTGATCAAAGATGGCCTCTTCTGTATGAGTAATGCCTTCAAGCGGTCCAGTTGTTGGCAGTACAGGTCCGAATTAAGCGTTTGGCCATAGGGGAGCAGCTCTCCCTGCCAATACCACCAAACACACAGAAGAACCTTCATGGCCGTCAATCCAGGCTTGGCCCCCGTCTGAGCCGATTCACCACTTTTCGACCACGATCGTTTGCGCCTTACGTTATTGTAAGTGACCCACTTTTCATCGCCAGTCACGCTTCAAAAACGGGTCGATTTTGTTGCGATTCAGAAGCGATTCGCATGCGTCGATACGGTCAAAGATGTTTTCATCCGTCAATTCGTGTGTCACCCATACATCGAGCTTATTAGTGACTCCAAGCTTCTTCATGGTTTATAACGGTTTGATGACTCATGGCCAGCTCTTGACCGATGCTACTATGCCGGTCTCTTTCGACCAATTCAGCGATTTTATCGCAATTTTTCGACGACAGGTCTTCCGGAGCGTGGCGCTTCTTCGACCATCTCTACACCAGAACGAAAACTTTGAAACCATCGTTGTGCGGTGGAAATGGAAACTGTATCGGGTCCATAAACTGCGTAAATTTTATTGGCGGCTTGAGATGAATTTTTGCCTTTATCGTAGTAGTACTGTAAAATATGCCGTATTTTCTCTTTATTTTGCTCCATGTTTACGACGCTATAACTCACGAACGATTTAAAAGAAACGACAATCAATCAAACACGTATTAATGCGACGAATAAAACTAACTACACGCTCTCAGCGCCAACTAGCGAAAATACCGCAAGACTTTTTTGACAACCTAATAAATAAGCAATTTATGATTTTTTGAAACATAAACAAGAGTTTAAAAAGGAGGAGCTAAGTTCGTGTATAACAGAACAGTTCATACTATGCACCGTTATAAGAAAAATACGCTCTCTCATTGTGATAACTCACATATGGGCCGATATATGCGTTATAAAGTCACACGGAAGTTCGAAAATCCTTGTATTAGGTATATGGGGGCTAGGGGAAGTATTGACCCGATTCAACCCATTTTTGACACACAGGTATGCTTTTACCAAGAAACGACTTTCATAATTTCAATTAAATATCTTACACATGGATAAATATTTCTGGAAAAAACAAAGTCAGTCAGTCAGTCGTTGGCTCTARGCTCCAAAATTGGTCAAATAGGTCTGGTGATGTTGTAGTGACAGAAAATACTTTTGTAGCCATTTCGAGCAATAGTGCCGAGTCTACATCCTTGCCCGAATAATAATCCTGATCCGTATCGAATAATTGGAATTTTGTGTGCGGAGACAAATTTCTGGTGCCGAAACCTTTGGTGATAAATTTTTAACGCGACCAACTGTTTTTCATTGATACAAATTACTCAAAGAGCGCACTGATGACGAACCTCGCCCAGAACGGGTATCAACATCAACTGATGACCAACACGTCAATTAAATAAAGAAACTGGTGCTAGATAATCCACGATTAACAGTCAGATATCTTGCTGTCATCGTTGGAATATATACGCCTGTGAAACAATGCTTGCTTACACTACCATGGTGTCATGAAACGTATTATTACTGGCGATGACTATTCGATCTATGCTTACGACCCTGTAACAGATGATCCAATTGGCCGAATATCGTGGCATAGGTGAGGCGAAGATGGGAAAACCACGACAGAGCAGGTCGAAAATTAAGATTATGTTGACAGTTTTCTTCGATTATCAAGGTGTGGCGCACTCTGCACTTCATTCGACCGGCCAAACTGTCAGCAAAGAATACTAGTTGAGTGTTACGTAAAAAGAGGATGGAATTGTGAGCAGAAAACTCTTGATTTTTGCATAACGGTAATGCACCGTCACATTTTGCATTGATTCTTCGTTAGTTTTTCACTACATTTTTATTATTAGTCTGATTTAGCTCCGTCGAACTTCTGGCTATTCTGAAAACTCAGACAGAGCGGATTAGTCTCTGGCGAGACCGTTTTGAGTCAGTTGAAGATCTTAAACGTGAGTTGCTGAATGCATTGAAAGCTATTACGGAAATTGACTTTAACAACTGTTTCGAGGATTGAAAAAAAAAACTTGAAAAAATGTATTGGTGGCAAGCGGGATTACTTTAAGGGGGACGACATAGATTTTGATGAATAAATTAAGAATTTTAAAATTATGAACAAAGTGATACTTTTTTGGTCATAGTAATAGGTACATGTATAGTATATATGGATTTATGTTATGTTCTGCAGTGCTTTAGATTTGTATCTATGTATATAAAGCCACAGTATGATCATATTCGAAAATATTTAACCCTCTTTCTACACAACACATCTGTGCTTAGTACCCTTAAGCTACGGAAGATTCGGAGCTCAATAGCAGTATTTGAGGTACTAATCAGTTCGTTCAAATAAGTCAAGGAACTCGTTTTTGCTTTGCAAATAAAGCATGTAATTACTGACATTGCCATGTTCAAGCGTCTTGTATGCCGATAATCGACATCTTTCGCCTAACTTTTCCCCAGTGCAGATGAGAGTTCCATTCCAAAACATCAAGTTATTTGTACTCGCCTCGAAACTATGTATATCCTGTCGTCTCATTTTCCTCTTTGCACGTAGCTACATCAGTGTAAACGATGTTTCAGACCGAGCGGAAGTTGGCGAAGAGTTCAAAATTTTCAGGCGAACGCTGCTGTCATTCAAGCATCTCAATAGGCATAAAAATTGATAGTTTATAACAAATAGGGCTGGATGTTACAATAACCCATTCTCTTTTACCTTCCTTACCACAAATACATCTTATCATATGGATAAAACGGACTTGCTGATTTTCCCTCGAATATTCGTTGGCTTTACTGAAAATTTTCATTCTGGTTTCACAGCTAATTAAATAGTTCGACAGTACGAAAGCATTTTGTATTTGTGGATGAATTTTTCAAAAAGCTGAACAATACTTTTTTGATAATTTCGGGGAACAAAGTAAACCCGTTATTTTCAGCAACTAATTTCTAAGCCTAAATAATGTAAGCTTATTTCCGATACCATAAATTATGTACCTTCTTAGTCACTATAATTTCATCACTGCATTCGTCCAGCTTCTCTACAGCCAGGCGCTAATGCATTATCAGCGCTTTGAAGCCATAAGCCTCCATCAAATCGCTAATGAATGCTAATGCCATTATACATATGTGACGGGCAAGTAAGTACTCGTACATGAATATATTACAACCATGTACTGAAATGTCAGTCAGGCGGTCAAATACAGTCGTCCACGTCACTGTCGTCAAATGTGCCCACAACTGATGGATGGATGAGGAGGTTTGCGAGGCAACTGACAAGTAGGCACTTGAAAATCGGCTAAACACAATTCAAGCTACTCACACGAGTCAAGCGATTTGTAACGCATGCGCCAAGCGTGAGATTAAGTGTCTGCCAATTCGCGTAGACGACCATAACTGCGACCAACTTAACACATGCGTCACCTACTGGCAACGCTGTGCTTAAAGCCTTGCGCTGTCACCTTCATATGTAGCTGTTAATAGTTTCAAACGTATGCGCCGTTTTACGATGATTACCATTTAACCTCAATAAGTTTTTTGTGAGAAGTGCTCGTAGAGGCCCTTAAGTGCGAAAATTTCAAAACAAAAGCAAAAACATTGACAAAATATTGACTACAAATCGGCGAATTGCACAATAGTTGCTGATTTCGGTACAAACAGTAAGCGATTTATACCTTGAGTGTTGCTGTGGGGTCTGTGGGACCCGGTAGAAAGAAGAACTTCGGAACTTGATAAGAATAAAATAGCTCAGATTGAGTTATTACTTTCAGGGAAGTATTAGCAAAATTTCAGGCAATAAAACGTTGAGTTCTGCCTCATAATTACTAGTCTTAGGTATTAATGAACAGGTGTGTCCAAATATAAATCTAAATTATAGCTGTTGGTATTGATGTGACGAAATGAAGTGATTTGTCGGAATGTTGCCGAATTGACAGTGCTGAGCCAGTCAAAAATACGGATTCATAGCGGTTTCGTAGACCTTACTGTCTTGACGCTTTTCTATCGGTTAAAGTGTTCCCTCATGGTTTATAATTTGTAAGATCATTAATTCGTTCCGTCGTGTTACACTTCCGTCGGAAATCTCTCAGGGAGAATGAAACAATATAGTTTCTTGAAAAATATATCGATGTAAGAACTTAGTCGCAGAGTTTTCCATCAATTGCTCACTTTTGGAAGGAGATTTCTTCGTAGTTCTACCGGATGTTCCTGTTTCTTTCAATCGTTTGTCGGATTTTGGAAAAACTCCAAAAAGAGATTTGCTGTTTTCTGCATTAGGAGGAGATCGTTAGGAGTCTGAATAACTTAGAGGAAACTCAGATTCATAATGCTTGCGGTAGAGAATATAGTTTTTAGGGAACAATCTATTTTTTTTTTTTAATTCGTTATCGGTTTGAGATTAGGTTAGCCGAAGAATTTCTTCTTTCCCATCCGGAAACAAACTCACTGTCCCTCTTCTCCAATGGCTTTTTCCCATCCAACAACTCCCTCACCGGAGCATGGATAGAAAAGGTGCCGCCAGAGTTCGGTTTGGCGACTTCATGATCCAAGTGATCCGGTATGAAGTCAAAGTGATTGAGAATTTCGGCGTGTTTGGACACATGCTCTTTTAGGAACCCAAAATCTCTAAGTCTTTCACAGCTATACACCTTACAACGATGTCTACGGGCAATATGGCGTTAAGTGCTGATGAGCACCGCCTGTTGAACGTCCTCGAGTTTATTTGCAAGTATGATCTTTTTTAGATCCCTGCATCACATAAAGACAACATAGAACATAATGGGTTTGACTATGGTGCCGTAGAGCTAGAGGACCACTTTCGGTGAGATACCCCATCCAGCTGTAGGGAGCCGCGCTCAATTCTGTTGTGTGAGTTGAAATTCAAGTACTTGGTTAAACTATGATGTAAATGGCAGAACTTTCTTCACTTTACTTAGTTCAAAATAAAGACCTTAATTTGCTTTCTTATGATACTCTATATACTGGGTTCTCAAACTGCGACTCCTACGAGTTAAGCTGCATGTCTTAAATGTATATTTCACCATATAGCGGTTAATAGCGAGAAATATCGAATTAAGCAACTCGATCACTGACTAAGAAGCATTGGATCATTGCCGACCGATGCTCGCTTCAATTGTGCCGACAACTCATTTGCGTATTTATAGGTACATTGTATTAACATACTCGTATAAAAGTTGGTACCGTCTATATGCAAATATACTTCATGAACATATAAATTCTTTATTATTTATGTATTGTTTATGCGCTCGATGCAAAAATAAATAGCAACTAATTGAGGTACGTTGGCCTAAGTCAATTATGATTTATGACCCTGCAATTTGTTGTCATGCGAGAGGTATGAGCCGACATAATTCAAGAAGTGGGTTAATGTTTGAACTGTGAATACTTTGTGATTTAATAGAGTTATTAATATGGTCGTATGAGTACAATTGTTTATTATTTTTTGAGTTATGAGCCATGAAATCGCATTATTGAATTGTAACATTTACACTTCCAGTACAATTGATTGATGAAAAATGAATTTAAATCGCATTTTGATTTGGAATTAAAAAAATTTTAAGGAAAAATTGTAGAGAAAAATTGTGAAAGCGAAAGAGATAAAGCGAGTTCAGTAGGGTTTGATATCAAGTTCTGCTTCTTCTTTATTGGAGTAAACACCGCTTACGCTTTTATAGCCGAGTTTATAAGAGAGCGCCATTCCTTCTTTTTCGCTGTTTGACGCCAATTGGAGATCCCAAGTGCAGCCAGGTGCTTCTCCACCTTTCTCTTTCCAACGGAATGGTGGTCTTCTCTCTGCCTGTTTTCCTCTGCTCCTCCCGGCGGGTATTGCGTCCAGCGCTCTCAAAGCAGATAGCGATTCTGCGCGGTGACCCAATTGGCAATGAATGCTTTAAATAAAATAAACGCAGAGAAGGCGGAAACGGAAGGTGAAGTGAGGTCGGATCCGGCACGCAGATCTATTCGTAGGAATATAAGACCCAGACTGACGAAACTATCACCGGCCAGGGCTACTAAAGAACCGCTGCAGTTTCTATTTCAATAGCAACAGTACTAGCCCCACACGCGAAGAACGGGGCAAGGTGCCAGAAGTCTAATGACTATTGACGCGGAGGCAATGCGAATCCTAACAGGGCAACTTCTGCTAGAGTCACGAAAGCCACCACTGCGTAAAAGATATGGCAGTGGGACCACAGAACACGACGTGCTTCAAACAAGAGTCAAGCGGCACAGGGGACACGGGAGAGGAATCAGTAAAAGGCCGAGTATGGGAATAGACTAGGGTAATTTGCTAAGCTCGCGGATGTCATTAAACTCGGCGTATCTGACCGTAGGAGGGAGAATAGTACCAACTCTCGAAAAGAGTAGGACATGGTAGCTGACGCAGTCTTCATGAATAATGTCGGCAGCAACCAGGAGCTGATACTGTTTAATATGGAGTCCCTCGGTTCAGTTATCGCTTGACAATAAATTGGATTTTATGATCAAAGGAAGGACAAAATAAAATGAATCTATAATGGACTCATACAAAGTGGAAGCTAGGAGAAAATTAATAGGAATGGATTTAAGAATATTTCCTTGTTCTGTGACGTTAGGTATACTGGAAGCGATCTTTTTGCAAGACAGTTTCTTCAACATGATGGAAGGAAGTATATTGGATGCTATGGGCCGACCTTTGCACTAGGAAAAAAAAGTGCCTATAAATCTTCAGGATGATTTTTACAATCATATTATGCACCTAGCGATAATCACGCAGTTATCAAAACTTTTATTCAACTGCCATTTTGAAGCCCATGAGAGTAAATTGTCAAAAGTATTTTGAAGTGCACAGCTTGTCTAGGGAAGAAAAGCTTTGCAAAAAAATATGTATTCAACTGCCATAAGCTATAAATTTCCCTAGTAACGTTAATAAATCAAGTGGGCACGACATGGTGACCTCAAAACCCGCAGATTTAATCAAGAATCAAATATGTGAAGCCGTCTGGTTGATTAATAGATAACTTCGTCTAACGATTATATTTACATTACGAAATTGCATTTTTAATTAAATTGCACAAGACTTTAACGCCTATCTAAATATTTTGAACAAAATAATACCGTTGTCTTTGTAGACTTCGAGAATTTCGCAAATCGATGGACTTACAAGCGAGTTTTAGACAGAAAACGTCAAAAGCTTAACGAACAAACGAATGATTAGTTGCTTTGCTGGCAAACGATTGACGGCGCGCGGCCGTCCGTTGCCCCGGTAGCTAGTCTGGCCGTCTGCTCGTCTATCTGACTGGCCGACTGTGTGCCTGGGTGGGCAGATGGACAAGCGAGCGAAATTTTTGTGCCAATAACACAAATAGTGTCAGCTGCTAATTAAGCTCATTGCAACTGTTGGGCTCTTTATTGTTGTTGCTACGGTTTTTCGCAGTATGTAACAGATGCGCTTGGGCGTACAAATGGATGGATGGAGGTTTTCTCGTTTTGCTTTCTTTCAGCTGCCAGCTTCGAGCAAAGTTCAACGTGAAATGATAGACACTCAAGTATTTGTTATGGTTGATGTAGGTGGATGATTGCTGTTGCACTTCTGTTAATTTGTTTGCTAAGTACTCGTAGGTAAAGGCTACGCGACCAAAAAAAAAAAAAACAGCACACACAAAAACAAACGAGACCAACAAATAGCCTGTGCGCATAATTGAGCAGCTCGCAAGCTGCCAATTCACATTGACCCAAATAGTCGTGAACGTGAAAATGAAATCATTCGGCACTCAATCAATCATCTCGTAGAACACTGCAAATTGTTGCATGTAATGAAAATAAACCAAAAAATTTAAGGAACGTGGTTTGGTTTCATTTAGAGAGGATGTGAGAGGGGTTCTGGCTACAAGAAATTCCATAACTCACTATTGGATGATCTATAGCGACTCCTAGTGGCCGACAGCACTGTTGTGGTTGAGAGTAAGCACCACGGTCACAGTGGTTGCATCACCGATTTCGATGATTAATAAAACGCCCTTCTAATAGAAGCCAGACTTCGGCAGGTGACGGCCAACCACCGAACGTTAAAGATAGGATCAATCAACAGTTCGCAGATGGCTAAAAATTTATAGAAATCTTGGGAACTTTGAGTAGCAACTATGATGTATATTTACTTTAATATATGCCATCTACCAAAATTCCTTCAGAAGAGTACCTCGTGGTCCAGAGCTTAAAAATTCTAGTGAATCAAACTCTTGAAAAAGGTTTTTTTTTTTTAATCCTAGCGGGCTCTAATCAAGTTCCTCTAATTAATTTGAGAAGAAATCGAGATGAAAACAAGTTCACCAAAGAAATAACTGAAAAATAAAAAAGCTATGTTATTCTGTAGCGGCTCCGCTGACCAGGTCATGTCGGACGAATGGTCGAAAACACTCCAGCTCTGAGAGTATTCGATGCAGTATTCGCCGAGGGAAGTAGAGGAAGAGGAAGACCTCCGTTGGAAAGACCAAGTTGAGAAGGACCTTGCTACACAGCGATAACTCGATGTTTGCTAAGGCAAACTGAAATATAAATAGGTGCAAACTTATTTGTAAAAGATTGTATTGTAGAATTCGATTCAGTAAGTAGACGCTGCATAGACAGATATAAACTGAAGCTCTTAGGAGCCACATCAGCGCTAAGAGATCTTATAAAGAGTACGTCAGGATGCATGTAATGCCGAACGAACGAATTGAAAAGTTTGCAAGAACAGTATTTTTACGCTGTCTTTCTTCGTCTTCTCTGAGATGATAAAAGCTGATACAAAATTTGGTAAATGCTGTAAGGAAAACTTTCATAAACTACATTTTTTCTAAGCATTCATTTTAATTAAATTTTTTTTTTAAGAAAGAGTTCTCCTTATCTTTATCAATGCTTCTGAATGCTTCATGCTGTTGTATAATCTGGTAAATACAGCCGAATAACAACAGATAGAATAGTTAACGCTTCTTTCGGGCAAGGTTGGAGCCAGAACGTATTACGACCATATTTCTCAACATTGAAGAAACCTCAGATCGTATGCTTGGTTAATTTCAAGCTCTGGTCACTTCGATTGCTTTCCTAAACCTAAAACTACTTGATTAATATGTTGAGCCATCTTGAACATTCCTTTCAGACTCATAGAGTCTGAGTTCCTAAAAGAATACGGGCCTGAATACTCGGAAGTGCTCGCTCCCTTTGATTTCATACCGAGTCATTAGGAACATGGAGTCATCAAACTGAACTCTGTCGGCTCTTTCTCTGCCCATATACCGGCGAGGTAGTTTTGGGTGGGAAAATACTGTGGGAGGAGAGGGCGTTGAGCTTCTTTACGGATGGGTCAAAGCTTGGAGGGAAAGTTTGTGGGGTGTTTACTGCTCCGAAGTGCAGCCTCCATTTGAGAAGTGACCACTCAGATAGTAAAGCGGTGATACTAGTCTTGAACTCATTAACAGGGCGTTCAGATCTGGTCAAAGAGTGTCTAACCTTGCTATCAATGGCATCGTGTGTCTTTGTGATTAGCCTGGTATGGGTGCCAGGCCTCAGCGAAATCGCAGAAGACTGTAAAGCTGATGGAAACGCTATCGGTAGAGTGAGTTGGTATTCTAGTAATCTCTTGTAATCTACTTGTAAATAGTTGGGCTTCGCGGAATCTGGACCAACATCTGTAAATGCGCTGTTGCAAAATCCTTTTGGTCCAAGATCGATCGCAAGAGAAGTAGAGATGTCTTTGCCTTCAGTAAGGCTACCCTCTCCCTAGTTGTGGCCAAACAGGCCATTGCAGTATTGGCGTTCACCAGACGTCATCTGCAGCACTTTTATTGAAAAAGATGCGGTGGAAACAACTCTACATCTCCTTCTTGGCTGTCCTACATTTGGGAGACCCTTAGGAACGCATACCTTCAGACATTCCACTGAACTGACGGGAATGGATATTAAACGCCAGTCCAAATATGTATTTATATATATAATATCTATCTCATAATATCTAACAAAGTAGTTCTTCTTTTCTATGGTTTACAAAGGGCTACATATAACAGTCCAAGGGCGATCTTTGATCAGCCATCTAAACTAATATGTTGAGTTCAACCACAATTCTGTCTTAAAGCATCAGCACGACCACTGAATCATATGAAGATCAGAAAGTCGGGTCGATTTCGTAATTTTAGTGTTATGCCATTAAGCAACTAGGAATTTTTCAGACTTTTTGGTTTCCGGCTCTAATCCAACATGGGAAATTTACAATAAAATATAGCGTTCAAGCAGAAAAGCATGAAGATATACTATCTTAAACAGAAAACTTTTAACTCACAAATATCTTTGCGACTCTACTAAGTAGTAGGATGGCACGGTAAGCTCCTGGGTATGACAATATTGGCGCACACGAACCAAACCAAAAAAAAAAAAAACAAAAAACCGAACTCAAGACCCTCCACAACGATACGCCACTGCTTCTGCTTCTGCTTGTAGCATGCTATAGATGAGATATTTATTTAGTGCATTCGCAAGCCAAACACAACAACAACACAAGTGCATGCAAAATTAAATTGTTCGCAAGTAGAAGACTAGAAACGTGTATTTATAAATACATACGGACATTCTTGTATGTATGTACGAATATAAATTAGTGATTTTATTTAGCGCTAGCGTGCATGATCTGTGTGCAGCTAGCCTCTCCCAGCAGCTAGCAGCTGTGCATGCGATCAGCTGGTCAAACCACGAGATCTCTGGCAGCCAGTACATGCGCCGCTTTATGTAAGTGTGCATCTATGTAAGTATGTATGTTCAGTTTGCGATGTGTTGTCAGCTTGTCTGCGGTGTCTGCTGGGGGGAATTCCGACCTTTGCTCAGTCGCGCACTAAATCAAATGCACACACACACACTCTCTTGAGCACTCTATACCATAAATGTATGTGTCGACATTTTCGCGAATTTTATTTATTTCTCTAAATGAGTGTGTGTGTGTGTGTTTAGTTGTTGCGTATGTAATTCATGCAATAGTCTAAATAAATCATTGTTGTAATTTCGTACGTCTCTCAGGCAGCCGGCGAGTCAGCGAGCCAGCGTCTTTGGGCGTGATAGACTGACTACTTAGAGAATTTTAAGTGGCTGTTCGCCTTAATAAATAATGCAGCACAATTTTTTGAATGATTTGTTGTCAAAATGTAATGAGGGCATACTCGGGCCACATACCGAGTGCATATGTTCGTGTGCATGTGTGTGTTTGTATGCACTTTCAAATATTTCTATTACTGCGTGGTGCGATCAAGAATGCACAATGAAAAGTAGAAGTAATGGAATTTAAGTGATCTACTTCGGTGCTTAGAAATATTGTTTTGTTTTGTTTGAATAAAAAATATACGATTTTCCTTAGGTGAACACAAAAAATTTTATTAGAGACAAGCAGGTAACATTGAGTGAGGATATTGCTGATTAGAAGGTGAGTGGGAAGCTGTTTATGCTTTCTCAGCTTCGCACACAATGAGTATGATTTGAAAAGATTTAATACCAATTTAGGCGGATCCAACGCTTCTAAGCGTCTTGTAAGCGAGAAAAAGATACCAGTATATCTACTGTTCCGGAGCGCTGCTTCTTCAGAGCGGTAGCAATGATTTTCCGAGGTATTCAAATATGGCGGCGAAGAACGATTAAGGAACATGCATCAACTTCTTTGTAGAATATGGTCGGACGAAACCACGCCCGACGATTGGAATTTAAGTGTGCTCTGCCCAATCCCCAAATGGGCAGACCCCACAATCTGAGAAAAATACTGTGGGATAAGCCTTCTCAACATCGCATATACGGTTCTGTACAGCGTACTGTGTTAAAGACTGAAGTTCACGGTCAGCAAACTGATTGGACCTTATCGGTATAAGGAAAATCAACAACTGAAATATTCACCATGCGCCAAATTGTTGTAAAGACTCGTGAAAAGAGGTTCGACACTATAAAAGCCCTTCGTTGATTTCAAAGCTGCTTTTGATAGCAGGAAAAAGTTCCGCTGTGTCTGAATTTGGTCTCACCGCGAAACTAATAGGGCTGTGAAAACTGACTTTGTGCAAAACCAAAAACTCGGCCAGAATCGGGAAAGGCCTTTCCGAGCCGTTCGATATCAAATGAGGTTTGAGACAAAGCGACTCCCTAAGCCATTCATCATACCCGTTCTGCTACGGATATTTGGTGCAGAGGCATTGACGATGACTATATTTGATCAATCGACGCTACAGATTTTCGAGAGAAAGGTTTTACAGAAGATGGAACGAAGAATTGCGGCTACGCACGCTACTACCCGCCAGGGGAGGCAGAGGGAGAGGAAGACCTCCACTCCGTTGGAGGGACTATGTGGAGAAGGTTGGCCGCACTTAGAATCTAGACTTGGCGCTAAGCAGCGAAAAGGAAGAACGACTATTTGAAGATCATGCTATCGGTGATATTGGGTTTCAACAAGACGACGCCACTTCCCACACATCGTATCAATGAATGAATTATTGAGGGAACACTTCAGTGAGCAGATAATTTCCAGTGGGTTATTACAGCGTTTAACTTTTTTCTGTGTGAATATGTAAAGTCTAAGATCTATGCGGACAATCCCGCTTCGATTAAGGCACTGAAGCAAAACATCACGCGTGTCATTCGCCAGTTACCAGTCGAAATGCTCCAACACGTCAAGAGAAATTTGGACTCAATGGATTTACCATCTGAGACGCAGCCACGACCAACATTATAAGGAAAGAATCTTCAAAAAATATATGCCAAAGAATATTCTTTCGAATGATAAAGAACGTTTCGCATTAAATTCGAAGTTTCTGTGGGTTCCCTTTAAAATGGTAGGGTACCTCGAAAGGAATCATATACATATATTGTGTATAAGAAGAATGTAGGAAAATGCTTAAAACTCTCAAGAAGTAATACAAAACCATACTTAAACGCCACAGTGATAATCCTCAGACCCCTTAGCCGCCAAACGGAATTCTATTGTATAAAGTTCGATTTTGCTCAAATTAAACTTTCCTTACATATTATATTTATTGTTGTTGTATAATTTTTATGTTGATATATTATTCATAATTCATCATCGAACCATAAAAATTTGAATCTGTAATCACATGCATTAATTTGAAGTGGCACCCCGCAGCGTAGCTTGTCTGCCTGCGCACATTTGAAATTCTCGTCACCAACCTCGAGGCGGCCGATCAGCTGTCGGATCTCATATTGCAGGCGCGTTTGACGGTAAAAAAAAGCAACAACAACAACACAAATCAGCCGAAACGGCAGCTCATGTCTCGAATTTTATGAGCGCGCATATGTTTCATTGATTTATAAACACAGATCCAGATCCCGCGCCGCTTATCGATTAAATTGATCGAAGTGCAACAAACACAACAATAACAATAACAAGAATAAAAACTGAAACCCCAAAAACCACAAATTAAAATCATAATCGTACAGCGAATAAATATAAATGAAAAGTGAGCAAATAAATAAGCCGAAAAATAAATGTGTGGCAAACGAGGAATAAAGTCAACGGACTTGTTCGGCCGCAGCAGCGGTGGCGGTTGAGGTGACGACGCGTCAGCCGATGTGCTGCATAAAAATTCATAAAGCGTAAAATTCACTTTGCCGCATTGTGCTGAGTATTTAAATTATAACGCAAACACCCCCAGCAATAACAACGCGCACAAGCGCTACAGCTGCATACAGCGACAGCCGCGGCCACTACTTTGGATACAGTCAGTGGAAAACATCTGTGGACTACGGTCAATGGTCAACCAACAGGACTGCTTCACTAACTTTTCAAACTATGGAGCGCTCGAGCGGGGTGTGAAGATTGGAGATGTGTGTTTTCCGTCCGCGCTGCCAAAAAACAGAATACGAAAAAAATCTCGTAGACAGCGAGCGCCGAAAAGCCAATATGATTAATGCTCGTCATTTCATCACTTGCCACTTTTGGTTGATTTACGCGCGCGCGCAAGACATACCGGCCACATTTGCATGCATGTATGTATGTACATTTAATTGGTATCTATGTATGTGTGTGTCTGTGTTTGCTAGTAAGTGGCGGTGCCATATGCGCCGCATGCACCGCAAGTGGCCATTAGTCAACGATCAATTGACTTTGGACGACGTTCAGTGGACTTGGCTCGCTGGCGCGCGACTATCGATGATATGTAAGGGTGTGTGTGTGTGTGTTTGCTCTGGTGTGTGTGTGTGTGGGGCTGCCTTCTTACTGCTGCCTTAAGCTCATAAGTAATAATCGAACATTTATGTGTGAGTATGTGTTTCTGAATTTATGTAGCTTTTTATAAACAAATCGTTGCAACAACAATAATAACAAAAGAAGAAGAACAACAACAATATAAAGCAACAACAACACTCACAAAAACATGAGCAAATGTGTAGCTCCGTCCATTTTTCGATTGGCCTGCGCAACAACAACAACAACAACAACAAAAACAACAATACCAACAAAAGCAGCAACATTTACAGCGATAACAATCACAGCCACAAAAGCAAATGTGTAGCTCAACCATTACTGAGTAACAACAACAACAACAAAAACAGTGACAACAAAAAACTATCAAAAGCCTCCTTTCATCCGTTTACCAGTAGGTCAGCGCTGCAACAACAAGAACAATAACAACAATACGTAACAGTACAACAATATTTCCAGCAACTACAAACACTATGTCGAACGTATCCCTTAATGTATTTGACATTTCATCATCGCTACAACAACAACAACAACAACAACAACACATACAACTACAATAACCGCAAAATTTCGAACAATAACAACAAAAACATTTCCTAAAATAATAGCAACAACGTCTATTGCCTCGCAACAACAATAAATCTTCCAACAATAACAACAAAAACATTTCCACAAATAACAACAACAATAACTTATATTGCATCACTGCAACAATTGGAACAACAATTGCAACACGGAAAACTTCAGCTGTGTCGCTCCATCTATTTGGCATTCGGTCATATGCCGTTCGTTTTAACCATAAATGGCGCGCTTTAACGCCAAGTCAATGGCTTTAACGCTAAATCTGTCTCCGAGGCAGCAGCATCCGTATCGAACGCTGGCGACAACTGTCGCACGTAATGGCGTGAATCATCATCGAATTCATCGCGCAATTTATTGCTTATGAATAAACGCATGCATGTGATGTTGTTGTTGTTGTCGCATGCACGTACACACAGGCACTTACATATGCAATAAGTGGAAAAAGATGGAAAGGTGGTAGGAAAAAATACTGCGCGCTAATAACTCTGGATGTGAAGAATGCGTTCAACTCCGCAAAGTGGGCAAATATAATAAAAGCTCTACACGATATACACGCTCCTCATTATCTGATAAA
>NW_017535852.1:1736266-1748708 GCF_001853355.1 Bactrocera latifrons | reverse complement strand
AAAAAAAAAAAAAAAAAAAAAAAAAAAAAAAAAAAAAAAAAAAAAAAAAAAAAAAAAAAAAAAAAAAAAAAAAAAAAAAAAAGGCACTTACATAAGTGCACGCAATCAGCAGTAAGTCCGTAATGCATTAAGCGTTTACGCTGACAAGATATCGAATTACTTACTTAAACACAGATCCACACATACACACACACATGCACTCGCAAGCACAGAGAAGTTTTGAGTGGAGTTTCTGTGTCACTAAGTGCTTTCTGCTGTGCGTACAGCCGCCTTTTATCCACTTAATCCTGCCGGTCGCTTGGACACTCTGCACAGCAGTTAATGTGACATGGCCGCTGAAATGACATAAAATAAGCGATGAAACTCCGTTGGCATTTAAAAGCTCCAATCATTCATTGGTTCGGCTGTCGGCTGTCGGCTGTTAGCTGTAGCCGGTACACTGGTGTGGTGTGGAGTTGAGGAAGCTAACTTTTAGGATCGCTGTCTCATAAATCAAAACGGCTTTTAAGTGATGAACTAAGCTATTAAGGCTTTTAGATATGTCTACCCATGACTTTAGCAGAAAGTGTTCAACAAGTGTGCAACTCGTGTTATTGATGTCTCACAAGTGACACCTACACGAATCTGTGATACAATGAGACGATTTCAACGCTACCGGTGTTTTCCTCTAATATTATGGCATTTCGTAGTCACGGATGAAATCTGGAACGAATGCCATATAAGAATTCAAGTTTAATGCAGAATCCATCGAAAACCCAAAAAGCTCGCCTTTCTGAAGTCACTTTCCGGTTTTGCACAATTTATAGTTCAAGCGATTTCCTACCGACGTTGGGAACGATTGCAGTGGTGACCATGAAGTTTTTTCAAAAGATGGTCGATCAACTTTTTCAGAAGTAAATCGATTCCGAGGATGGAGTCATGTGTCGAAGTTCATGCAAGTGAGGAAAGTTCTCTAGGCACCATTCACTTGGAGTGACCGGAAATGATTCTTTTTCATATAGCTCAGGCAGCTCACGACTTCCGGTTTTGGACCAAGTATTCCCTGTGGAGCAAAAAACATTCGATTGAAGGCGAGCTAAAGTGAAAAGCAAATCATCTCCCCCCAGGGTTGTGGACTGGGTGCGGGGCCCACTACATAAAAAAACACCCTCACTGAAAAGTTGAATATAGTCTAGCTGTTGTAAACTCGGCTATAACCGCGTAAGCGGTGCCTACACCAATAAAGAAAAAGATCGATTCGGTTGAAAATTACAACTTGTGAGCATGTTTCTCTCATTACAAAGGTCCTCAGAAAAATCCGTTAAGACACAATCTAATTGAAACTTCAGTCATATCTGATAATATATGATACCTGACAGAAATCTCTGTCTTTACATCCCTTAAAATGCTAAAAAGCAATCGACATACTAAAATTCACTTAAATAATGGCAGATGATCCAGCCGTAGGCGTTCCTCACGAGCGACTGCTTTCTCATCTCCTGCGCACTTTGCAAGATATGTTGGCCACATGCTGTTTTCGAGCGCCATATAATCGGAAGTATGAAACCATGAGAAAAATGACACTGATGCTTACCCAGTCAAAAATGTAAATAATTCAATTCACAACACTCTCTAAGTTGCTCGAAAAGCTTTTATAGACGCATATCAAGACGCAAAATCTTGTGTGGATCACCTCATCGTTCGATGAAAATTTCTCCACAGCGAGCATTCTTTTGAGATCTGAGAACAGCAAATAGCGGCTGGGAGCCTGATCTGGAGAATACAGTGGTTGTGGAAGCAACTTGAAGCATAATTAATGGATTTTTGTCATCGCTTTCACTGACTTTTGACACGGTCATTGCCTTGTTGAAGGAGCCCTTCTTTTTTCTTCAAATACGCCCGTTTTCCGGCGATTTCGTTCTTCATACGGCCCAATAACGCTATGTAATAGAAGTTGTCGATGATCCATTCTTTTTCAAGGTAATCTATAGAAGTTATTCCACACGCATCCCAAATACAGACGCCATAACCTTGCCAACCTCTGTTGTGTTATCCCACACATTGGAGCGCGTTCATCGTGTGCAGTCCACTTGGATTGTCTGTCAATTGAATTCGGAATGAAACGATGAAAACATGCTTCATTCATTGTCACATATCGACGTAAAAACGTAGGTTTATTATGCTGGATCGTCTCCAAACACTGCTCCGAATCATCAATTCGTCACTGTTTTTGGTCAAAAGTGCGCTCGCGAGGCACTTTGCACAGAGCTTTCCAAAATCCTTGAATGATATGATGTATACATTCAGTACATATCTTGAGAGTGCCTGCTAACCCGTGCAACTTTATTCTACTGTCACCCAAAATTATTTTATAGACTTCTTAGACAAGATTAGTTAGTAACACGATCAAAACCAGAAGGTGGTGAACGCAATTCCCTAATCGATGATGATGGAAGGGGAGTTCCAATCGGAGCCAACTACACTGGAATAAACTTATAAGGTTCTATCGAACGTACTGTGTGAAAAATTAAAGGCCACCTCCAACAAACTCATTGGACCTTATTAGTGTGGCTTTAAGCCTGGAAAATGAAAAACTGACCAGATATTCACCATCCGCCAAATTTTGGAGAAGACCCGTAAAAACATGTTCGAAACACACTACCTCTTCTCCTATTTTAAAGCCGCCTTCGACAGCACGCAAAATAATTGCCTCAATACGGCTGTGTCTGAACTTGGTATCCCCGCAAAATTAATACGCCTGTGCTAACAGACGTTGTACAATACCAAAAGATCCGTCAGTATCGGGAAAGGCCTTTCCGAGCCGATTCTAGAAACATTTTCCTGGAGAAAATACTTCGAGCTGCAGATTTGAATAGATAAGGTACGCTAATGATCTATGTAATGATATTGATATCCGGTAGCGAACGAGGGCAAGACAAAATACATATCTCCTGTCCAACGTGACTATTGACAGTCATAATAGATCACTTCGTCTACCTTAGAAGCTGTGTTAACACAAACAACTATGTCAGCCTCCAACGCAGAATAATTCTCTTCAGGTACTACTTCGGTGTGAGTAGGCAATTGAGTAGTGAAGTCCTCTCTCGAATTATTCTCATCACCAAACCAAGCAAATCATATAACGTAACACGAATAAAGCAAAGTAAGTCATAAAACGAACATTTATGAAACGACAAATTAAATAATAATAAAAATGTGAACACAAAAAACCCAATTTCAAGCTTAACAAATAATTATTTTATTACAAAGGTATTTATTATTTATGAACTATGCATAAATTGAAAATCATTAACTCCAAAATGAAATTATACGCAATAAAAGAGAGAAATAGGAAAATCAAAAAATAAACAAAACTCCAAACAAAAAAAAAAAAAAAATACGAACGACGGCATGGCGCCAACAAAATATGCCGAATCACTGCATGCAAAGCGTTGTTGTTGTAATAGCTTAATTATTTTGGTTTTTGTGGAGATTTGCCTCTTATTTATTTCTTATGTTGCTTTGATTTTTATGTTTCAAACTCTTTTTATATTTTTTAAATTATTTTTTTAAATATATATACAAACATACATGTACATACTTATACATACATATGTATGTGTTAGCCCTAATAAGAAATTGCTTGTCAAAAAATCAAAAAAGAAAAAAAAATTAAACGTAAACATAAGCAATAATAACAGAAAGCAACAACAACAATAAAATTGCTTTTTACAATAACTATAAAAATCACAATAATGTAGCGAAACCGCAAGCAAATAAATACAACAAGCACATACTATACACATACATACAAACAAGCTTAACACCTATTGTATGCACATACATACAGTATGTATGTGTGTGTATGCAGCATATGATTATGTGTAAGTAATCGCTTGATGAAATACCAAATCCTACGACTTATGTGGTCCACCGGCGGATCAAGCGACCGACATGACAAGCTGAATGAGCCCATGAACAAATCGACATGCAAGCTTTACACACACACACACACACATACAAACGCGCAGGCTTCAAGCGGCTGCGTCGACGATTGAACAAGCAATTTAACTACGACTGTGTATCTATGTATGTGTGCTTGTGACATGTAAATAAATATTTATGCATGTACGCTTTTATGAAGCCATTGAAGCCGCTGAATCGAACTGACTGACTGACTGACTGACTGACAGTCGGCAGGATTGCTCCAGCTGCATTTGCGGCAGCGAATCAGCGAATGATTGAACAAATAAACGTTCGAATGCACAATCGACAGATTTCCAAAGACCACAGCGAGCTTGTTGAAAGAAGTAAATAACAACAACAACAAGAAAATATTAAAATAACAACAACATTAACAACAGCCATTATAACCGCAAAAGGCATATACATATACTCAGCCAAAGGTAAGCATCACAGGGAAGCCAAAGCAACAAACCGCAAGCGGCAAGCGAATTGGCAACAACAAAAACAGTGCCATAGGTGCTGCAAAAACTTTGTATCTACATACACACGTATGTATGTATATGTGTATGCGAGTGTATTGAGGCTGCAACCACAGCATTAAAGCCAACGAATGGCAATGGATATTGCTAGTGATAGGCAAAACAGTGTTGCGGCATGCAAGCACATACTGATATATGTAGGTATATAAATACATCCATAATTACAAATATAATATAATTCACATGCATACATAGGTACATACAGAAGGTACATATCCGCAATGCAATTTTGCATATCCGTTGTCTTAAATAGGCATATAGCGCATATTGCTAAAGCATAAAATCTGGAAATTTTGAAGTTACATCTTCGGGACTTTCCGTAACTCGAAATTTTATAAAACTGTGTAATATTAGTACCAAATTTAGCTTTAAGTGCATACATACATATGTGGTTGAATAACTCAGTCCCGAAATTTTTTCGGGATCCCGAAATGAAAACACTTTAGCTGGCATAAAATTGTAAGACAAAGAATATTCGCAGCTAAAACACAAAAGCAGAAATTCCCGAAAATTCGTGACTAAGTCTTCGGGATTTTTTGATTCCGTCACTCTAAAATTTATAAAAATCCATAATATATGTATGTATGTACATATGTATATGTGCATATACCAAATGTAGGCTTAAGTGCATGTGTGGTTGAATAAGTTGTCACAAAAATTTTTTCGGGATCCCGAAATGAAAAAACTTTAAGCTGACATATAATTGTGAAACAAGCAATTTTCGCAGCTAAAACACAAAAGCATAAAATCCCGCAATTTCGGGACTAAGTATTCGGGATTCCGTTACTTGCAAATTCCTAAAAATCGATAATATTTTCTATAATTTACATACAGAAAAAAATCAAAAATATTTCGGGTTTCGAAAGCTACAAGTTTTTGTTATAAACTACATAAAAAAACGACAAGCTTGTGTGTCTTCAACGGCACTCACATTGTAGCGCTTTCATTCTTATGCAGGTTAATAAGTATGTATTATTGTTGTAAGCATTGGTTTGTGGCCACACTGAGATCGCAGCGTTGCACCGACAGACTTGCCATAATATTGAGGCTTATGTTGACAATCGATGACGTTGTTATTGTTATTTGCATATATCTCTCGTTATTATTGTTTTTATTGTTATACTCCTGCAACATGTTGTGCCAGGGTATTGTTGTTTTGTTCACATAACGGTTGTTTGTATCCCCTAAAAATAATGGAGATTTATATAGGGCAACAAATTTGCATACATATAAAAGATCAGCGTGAAGAGACGAGTTGAAATCACGCCTACTTCCCATAAAACAAAATTTTAAATTCCATCTGATTCTTTCACTTTTCAGTATATAAATCAAGACCCAAGTTGTGCCACTAGTTTTTATAGCCAAAATATACCGAAAATAACGGGCAACCTGTCAGGTACTATTGAAATTCGAAAAGACTTTTACCCAGCTTTAATACGTATAAGTGCGAGTGTATGAAATGTTCGGTTACACCCGAACCTAGCTGGGCACACTTACACTCTTACTATTATCATTGTTGTTACTGCAGTTGAAGTTGCTATTGGCAAAGTGGCGTGCACAGTGGGTTATTTAACAAAAATTGTGACTGATTTGTTGGATATTGATGTCATTTGACTTTTTAACTTAAATTTCGCTCGAAAACCCATTCGTCGATTTTTTTAGGTTGATATGACTGTCAGTGACTTCTGTGACAAATGTCACTTCAAAGTAATCATTAGTGTTTAGTATACACTTGTCTTTCCGAAGTACATAAGGTGCATTCGGCGATTATTACGAAGAGTGGAGTTGCCGAAAAGTTCGGAGTGCTGGAGAAGTGCTTCGATAATAATTGTCTGTCGTAAGCAAGTGTTTTTGATTGGTACAAATTATTCGAAGAGGGTCGATAACGCGTTGACGACGAACCACATCCAGGACAGCCATCAACATCAAATCATGATCCATACGCCAATAAAATAGAAGAATTGGTGCTTGAGAATCAACGATTAATAGTCAGCAATTTAACTGGCATCATTGGAATATCGGAAAGATTGGGTAAAATCATTTTGAAACATCATTTGAGCCGAAGGAAAGTGAAAGCACGATTGATTCCAAAATCACTAAATTTTTTCGCGTCGCATTAATGTCTGCGAAACAATGTTTTCCGACTAACAAGATGCCATGAAACGTATTATTATTGGCGATGAGTCTTGGATCTATGCTTGGCCGAATATCGTCGCAAAGGTGAGCTGTAGCCGAAAAGAACATGTCGAAGCAGGCCAAAAATAATGGTTTTAGCATTGTTTCCTTCCTCTTAAACCATTATCGAATAGAGTTACCAAATATATTAAAAACAACTCGATCGAATACTTCATTGTTGCATTGATTCCGATCGTTTAGTTTATATGGCAACTATATGGCAAAGTGGTCCGATAGTGGCGGCTCCGACAAATGAGCAGCTTCTTGAAGAGAACAGAACGTGTGCAAAATTTCATATGGCTGGTAGAAGTACTAATTCCGAAGCAATTATTTTCGATGGAGATCTATATATGTACATATGTTGGAATAAGTTTGATATTTATGAGAAGTCCTTTTGGATTGAACCCAGACCCAGACCCAGAGATCTCACTAGGAAATCTACAATAAATATGCAAGGATCTGTACTGAAAAATCAACTCCAGAAGCTAAACATTCCCAAATTCTAATCTCAAGTGAAAGTTGGAAAGACGGAGTTTTTGTTTGACACTGCAAAACTAAGTGCATTTAGGTTAGATTGGCGAACTTCGCCTAAACTAAAAAATAATCTCCTTTTACAATCATTTCTGGCCCACTGTGCTCTGCTGCAATAACATTACGGTTAACGCCGGTTTGCTTTGTCAATGACGTCAAAACTGTTATTGGTTACATTGTCATTGGATGTATTATGGCAATGTTTGGAGAAACATGACAGTAAAGCGGAAAAAATTAGGCTTAAACAATAGCTTAAGCGACGTGGCGATTATGCATGCGCTCAGCCAAATGGCGAATGGCTGGCAATGTGACCAAATGCGATGATCAATAAAGGTTTCAAGTTAACGTCGCTGCTCTGTGTCTGTGTGTGCTGTTTGCGAGCATAACGTAACTTTTAATTAGTGGTAAAACCCTAACTCAAATGGAATTGTCAAAGGTCATATGGGCGCAAGCAGTGTGGGATAAAAGTTAATTATTTGGAAAGGAGACAACAAATGAACAACAACAAGAGAAAATTGCAAAAAAGTGGTTAGGCGCTGCAGCAACTAAATTTGCATAAATAAATTGAATATTCGAAAAAATCCAATTGAATTGTGAGCATCTTAATTCTGAACTCAAGGCAATACAAGCTTATGGAAGTATGGTTGCTAACTAGTTATTATGGGAGAATTCGAAATGTGCTTGCAATATAAATTTTAAAAATTATTATAATTAAAATTTTACCAAATTACCACAATTTTATTTAAAAATTATGAATAATTATAGGGTTGCCACATAATAAAATTTTTTCCTTTTTTACCGGAGTTGCCACCTATTGGAAATAATATTTTAATCGTTACATTTATTACGAAGAACAATAAAAAAAGATATTTTTTTCTAATTTTCGAAAATTCGAAATGTGCTTGTAATATAAATTTGAAAAATTATTATAATTAAAATTTTACAAAGTTACCACAATTTTATTTAAAAATTATGAATAATTATAGGGTTGCCACACATTAAAATATTTTTTTCTTTTTTTTTTACCAGAGTTGCCACATATTAAAAATAATATTTTTATCGTTACATTTATTACGAAGAACAATAAAAAAGATATTTTTGTCTAATTTTCGAAAATTCAAAATGTGATTGTAATATAAATTTGAAAAATTATTATAATTAAAATTTTACAAAGTTACCACAATTTTATTTAAAAATTATGAATAATTATAGAGTTGCCATATATTAAAATATATTTTTTCTAATTTTTTACCTGAGTTACCACATACTGAAAATAATACTTTTATAGTTATATTTATTACGAAGAACCATAAAAAAAAGATATTTTTTTCTAATTTTTTTTACAAGAGTTGTAACCTACTTTAATTAATTATTTTTTATTTCTTATAAATGAATAAATGGCGTTATATTTATTAGGTACAAAAAAATAAAATTTTTCTCTAAAATTTTTTACCGGAGTTGCCACCTATGTCTGTATTTTAATTAATTTGTTTTTTTTTAAGGAATGTGCATTTGGCGTTATATTTATTACGTACAACAAAAAGTTTTTTTTGTTTAACATTTTTTAACAGCTGCCACCTATTTTAATTAATTTGTTTTTTGCTTTCTATAGTGAAAGTGTTTTCTCGTTATATTTACATATTAGAAAAAAATATATCTTAGATACAACAAAAAATAATTTTTGTCAAAAATTTTCTAACAGAGTTGCCACATATTAATTTTTTTTTGTCAAAATAAAAGTGTTTTCAGCATTATTGTGATATACTCGTATTAGGTACAACAAAAAATGTTTTTTTCCTACATTTTTTTAACAGAGCTGCCACCTATTTTATTGTAATTAATTGATATTGTAAGCAATTATTCAACAATCTATGAACAGAATGCATATGTAAATAATTTAACAATTTATTGTGATGAAAAATTCACCACAGTGTATATTTCCACCAACTCTCCCCGCCAGCTTTGATCCATCCGTAAAAAAGACACACACACAGTAACTCTCCTCCAGCGAGGCTTCCCCTCCCATTACGTGTTATAAACATTTATTACATTTGAAAGCTGTTGCAATCTCTCATAGTTAAACAACAAAAAACAACACATTTTTTCTGAAAAAGTTGTTTTGATTATAGAAACGAATTGCAACAAATAGTAGACTGGAGACCTTAATAAGCCCGCAAGCTCATTTCAATAAATATAAAAAATAGTACATATTTGCTTGCATGCTATAATTATTTTTAATTTCGTCAAGCATTTATGTACAATCCAGCGAGTTATCAATGTCAAAGCTAATTTTACTTGTATTACAATTGTTTAAAAATAGCACAAAATGAAACCGAAACGACCCAGTTTTGAACACAAACAAACGCATATACTTCATTGTATAACTGTATGCATACAGTCACAGAGATATTCTCGTAATTATAATTGACACACGCGACTGAGCTGAACATTTGTAATTTATACAAAAGAAAATAAATAAATGTATTAATATGGTTGTGGAAATTCACAAATCTCTAAATAGATACAGATATAAACGTACAAAACACAAATATGCATGTATGTATATAATATATTATTAACATCATYAATTCTATAAATATGTCAATTATATAACAGGTCAATTGAAAAGTCCCCGACCTACCATGTTGGAACACATATTTTTGAGGAAATTTGTTTTTTTTTTTTGTTAATCAGCACAGTTCCCTTCAAGGCTAATACACTGATTATGGCGACCTTCCAACTTTTCGACACCATTTTCGCGGTACGATTTGTCCTTTGCTTCTAAATAGGCCTCAGTTTTGGTGATCACCTCTTCACCTGATGCAAATTTCTTCCTAGGGTTTATTCTATCGAGATCTGAAAACAGGAAATAGTCGTTGGAGGCCGGAATACAAAGGCTGCGGATGTAATTCGAAGTGACCGTTTTGCAGAGACTTCGTCCTTCAAGCGTTTCAATATGTATAATGATAAACGCTGTTCATGGTCCTTCCTTTCCAAGATGTTCAATAAATTTTATTCCATGCGCCTCCCAGAATACAGGCGCCATAACCTTGTCAGCTGACTGTTGTCTTTTTCCAGACATTAAAGCGAATTAATCGTGTGCTGTCCGCTGAAATGACAATCAATTGGTCTTCGGAGTGAAATGATGGAGCCATGTTTTATCCATTGTCGACGCAAAAACTCGGGTTTATAACGCTTGAACATCTCCAAACATTGCTGCGAATCCTCAACTAATCGTTGTTTTTGGTTAAATAAATATTCGCGAATAATATGATGCTCATGTTCACTTCATAATTTTAGAGTTCACTTAACTTTCAAATTTATATTCATATACAAGTAACTGATAATATTACTAAGTATTGTCGGATAAAATCCAAAAGTTATTCGAAATAGGATTGGATGATAGAAGATCAAGATTTCCTCCAGTTATTTAAAGACCTTTCTGATATTATTAGCTAAGGCTTTTAAGCCCATTTTCTCAATGTCTGATTAGCAGCCTTCTGTCAGTTAAGTTATGCTTAGCAAACAGGGTTTTTGTTAAAAAAGAACTTAGCTGATGGATGGGATAACCAGACATTGAGAAAACGGCCCTTAGAATGTTTCGACCTTTTCCCATGGCTTTCTACAAACCTATGCTTACATTAATTGTTATGTTGGTTTTGTTCTATAGAGAGAGTGTATAGTAAATTAACAAGATGACTCAACGAAAATACTTTGTTTGAACTTTAGAGGATTAGTTGAACCAGAATAGAAACACTTTGTACTAATTTCGTTAAAAAATCATATTGAACACTAATAAACAAGGCAAAATATATCGAGATCATTCAATGTTTGCTTCTCTTTTCTGTCAAATCACGAACAGTTTAGAATTGTAGAGTTTAGGAAAGTAGGATGACATATAGTATATAGACTTATAAACTCGAGAGCTTCAAGTATTATAGCGTTTTGAGCTTGTTTCCAGGTTTAAAGAAGATATAATTGAAAGAACACAATGGATCACTAAGGCATAGTATCAAGGTCTTCAAACTAGACAAGCTGGCTGATAAAGTGACTTGCTGCGGAGAATACAAAGATGTACTAAAGGAATATAAAAAGAAATTCGTAAAGACAAGAGATAGTCGTTGAGGAACTCCTGCGGCAAGTTTAAAAAGGCAACCAAAGTAGCAAAGCTTAGGAAATTACTATTTAAGCACATTTAAGCATAAGATGGATCCAAAATGGCCGTGGGACCCGGAATCTATTGCTCGGAGCTAGATCTTAAACGACAATTCAAGATTCAGGATTATTGCAGTATTTTCCAGGCGGAAGTATTAACAGTTGCGAAATCGGCCGAGATAGCTAAGTACGCAGGAAATAGCATAAAAAGGATAAATATGCAATTAAGGCTATAATCACATCGCATTACGTCAGAGAGCGTTCTTAGAAGCAGGGAAGTAGTAGATGTAGCAGCTACCGGCAAACGGTTGCATATATTCTGGGTTCCAAGTAACAAAAGAGTTCTAGGAAACAAATCCGTTAATGAGATTGCCAAAACTGGTATCCGTCTGGCTACCGAACAAGTAAAAGAAATACGGAAGTAAGTTAAAAAGATAAACAACGAAATTTAGAAGGAATTCCTTAAGTACATCCTTAAGTAAGATCATGTGCAAAAACACCTCGGGAGAATTCGTATTATTCTTACTCACGTGGTATCGATAGGACTCGTACAGTTCGTAGAAAACATTAATGTCCTGTGTGACGAATTCTTCACCTCAAATTAAACTGAACCCCAATATGGCTGCACTACTTGCAAGCGTCAGCGGGTCTATGTATGGCATGGCAGCCGGGCAGTAGAACCTAACCCAATTTAACTTTTATTCTTGTTGGTTTTTTCTCGCTCGAAATTTATTTATCACTTTGAACTCTGGTATCACACGAGCTAATGCACTGCACAATAAAGCGAAAGTATTGTGTTATGAAACACAAAACAAAAAAAAAAAAAAACCAATCGAAACAAACAGTAAAGAAATATTTTACTTAATGTGCAAAATAACGCGCACAAACCGGATTCTTTCAAAAATAAACTGTCAAACAATTTTTCATCAAATAAATTTTTATACGAAACGTGCCTAAATAACAGTAATTTCTTTTCAGAAGTAAGTGGGAATTCCAGCGTATTAAAATGACATTGTAGAGCAAAGCAAGTGCAAATAAAAAAATTAAACGAAATACTATAATTAAAAATATTGACAAAAACTAAAAAAAGAAATTAA
>NW_017535852.1:1726139-1735401 GCF_001853355.1 Bactrocera latifrons | reverse complement strand
ACACCAAATGCTAAAATTTTTATTTTAATTTAAAAAAAAAGTAAACAAAACCAAAAGCACTTGGAAATAAATATGAAAATGCAAACTACAAAAAGTATAGCAACAAAAGCAAAATCAACGGACGCAAGCTAGGCAAATTTTAAGGAAACACGAACAAATGAAGTTAAACAAAACCGGCAAACACGCACATACACACACACATACATAATCCATAACAGTACATTTGGCATAAATTTGTCTGATTATTAATTCGCCAAAATGTCAACGCTAGAAAGAATGCGAGATTTCGCTTGGAGATAAGTGAATTTATAGAGTTCACGCTGCACTTAGTGATTGAATATTAATTTATTATACCACTCACTTTGCGTTGACTCTTCGTACAACAACAATAAAATAAGAGCCAATAAACAATACTATTTTGATAAAACGAAGCAAAGATCCGCACAAAAATATTCCAAAGAAGAGAAATATTCTAATTAAAGGCAACATATGGCCACCAAGTGACACACACAAACACACAGACGGGCAACTTAACTGGTTACAGGTTGTCAAAAAAAAATCAAGTCAATTTGCGTAAACATTCACATAAAAATAAAATATTGGCCGCCGTTCGCGGGAATTGCGCAAAGTTTTTAATCGATTACTTGTATTTGGTCGCCGCGTCGATGATTTTGGGAAATCCGCAAATAAATATTTTGAATTTCTATGACAGATAATAAATTTGCCAAGAGCTATGCGCTAACAATTCGTTTTTTGTTGATGTTCAATAACAATATTGATATACGGACAGGCAACGCGGCTTGCGTACAATTTAATAGGGTGGGACGAAAATTAATTTGGACATAATTTTTTGCAAAAAAATAAAAAAGAACAGAAAAACCGTTAACACCGAACCTAGAATACGCTTCACAAATAAAAAGTTTCTATGCAAGAAATTGATTTTGTTTGAACGATTTGTATGGCAGCTATATGTTATGGCGGCCTGATCTGGACAATTTGTTCGCATATTATTGCATTAGCTTGGAAAATACTCTGTGCTAAATTTCATGAAGTTATCTTGCCAACTAAAAAAGTTTCCCACACAAGGACTTAATTAAGATCGTTCAGTTTGTATGGCAGCTATATGCTAAAGTGAATCGATATCGGCGTTACCGACCGCTACTGAAGCTCCTTGGGGTGAAAAGAAGGTGTACAAAATTTCAGATCCATATCTCAAAAACAGTGTGACTAATTCTGGTATATACGAACGAACGGGAATGATTAAATCGACTAAGCTCAAGATGCCGATCATTTATTGACCCTGTTCAGGTTATAAAAAATATTAAAATTTGACAGTACATCTTTTAATTAATATTATTCCGAAATTCATATTTGTGTGTTAAGAGGAAAAAAGATCGAGCCTTTGAAGAAGATGTCCTAGTTTTAATCAGAATTGTATTGTTTGTATGCCATAGTCCTGCGGGAAGTAAAGAACTGCAATGAGAGTACTCCATTTATTTCGATATTGTGTCAGCCTCTTGATTTGACTTCAAGTTTTTTGAACCTTAGTAAGGTTTGTCGCAACTGTAATTCGAAGCGTGCGCGCACAGACTAGATTCAATAGAGGGCGCTCCTAGCTAATGAATGAGCGGCTGGTCAGTTGTTTCTGAACACATGGAAAGTCAGGACAAACATTTTGGCGCGACGTGTTTCTGTGAGTGGTGCAAGCGACAGAGACGTTCCATATGATGAAGAAAGTTTACCCAGATGTTGCTTTAGCAAGATGTTGTGTATTTCGGTGACATTAGACCGATGAAGACCATGCTGGGAGACCTGCGACTTCGACAAATACCAAGAATGTGACTCAAACCGTCGACGTTTCGTTTAATTGCCCAGATGTTAAAGTTATCAAAATATGTGGTTCATGACGTTGTGACGGAGCACTTGAACATGCGCAAGGTATGCGCGAAGATGGTCCCAAAAGTGCTCACTGACGACTCGAAATTGCGGTGAGTTGAATTGTTGTATCAGGAAAATAGCTACCTAACCTAACCAGGTGTGGGCGCCTCGAACTTTTTTGTTTCCTTGCCTGAAAATGCCGATGAAAACAAGAAAGCATTTTGAGACAACAGAGGGCATCCAAGCAGCATGCACCTCGGCTCTCAAGGCTATTTTGAAATTTTTTGATTGTAACAATTGGTTCAATACATTTTTTTTTTTATCGACTCAGCCCTACTACTTTCCGGACAAACCCTGTAAGATCAATGAACTATCAACACAGATGCTATTAACCAGAACTAGAGGATAAAAGACAAAAATAATCCACCGAGAACAGCAAAGTTGAGACTTGTTCCTTTTAAATTTCAAGGAATAATAATTATATATGTATATGTATGTATATTAATATTATTGTAGTTATATAATAATATATACAGAAAGGTACTCGTAAACTTACGTGTTACTGATTGCGTTGAAGGAACCGGAATTTTCTGCTTTTTCGAAAACGTATTTCAACAACCGTAGCGATATTCTCATATACATTATTTCGAATCTGAAAAACATACATATATATATTTTGTTAAAAGAAATTTTTAAGATTTTTTGTGAAAATAGTAACATATTATATTTATATCATTTATGCTAAGCGATTCACCCTAATATGTTTATATACACATCTGTATGTAAGCACGCATGTTTCTGCATATTGTTTTAGTTAATCAAAAGTAATTTTTTTTTTTTTGACTTGAGATGTCAAAAAAGTGTAAATAAATAAACAAAATAAACTAAGAAATCAATAAATATGGTATTTTTACCGGTATTTTGACGTAAATGGTCAACAAACAAAAAATATATGGAATTTAAGAAAGTGTGGAATGTTGAATGGCAACATTTGAAGATATGCTCGTATGTATGTAAATACGTATTCTTATTTGTACATCTGGCAATAAAGGTTGTTGGTTAGTCTACATGAATTGAGCAGTAATAAAAAGAAGAAGAAAAAAAACTATTGTAGCAATTGTAGATCTGTAAGTGAGTGATGAAAATAGCTCAACTTATACATTGATATTACACAAGGAAAATTGTCACACGAACTAAAAAATAGGAATTCTCTCGGGATCCCGATTTACTAAGCCCCAAATATTTGTAAAAACAGAAAAGTAAGAAATTGGTATTCAAAATATAAATTTACGCCCATTATAGTACTTCAATTTGTAAATTTCGGGATCCCGATTTACGAATCCCGACAAAAATAAGAGTTGGAACTAAACAATTGAAATACAAATTTGAGTTTTTATTATACTTTAATAAATAAAAGCTAGAAGAAGGTATTCGGAATATAAATTTGCACTCTTTATAGAACTTCAATTGGTAAATTTCGTAATCCGGTTTTACTAATCCCGAAAACTTTTGTGAAAAAAATAAGAATTGAAACTGAATGATTACTGTAAAACATATTTTCGTTTTTATACTACTCTAATTTGTAAATTGCGGAATCTAGATTTACGAATCCCGAAACTGTTTGTGAAAAGGAGAATAAAAAAGTTAATATATAATATAATATATTCGAAATACCAATTCACATTTATTATAATACTTCAACTTTTAAGTTTTGAAATCCCGATAGTATTAATCCAAAAAATGTTACGAAAAAATAAGTGTTGGATTTAGACAATCAAAATACAAATTTAAGTTTTTATCAACTAGTAAATGTCGGGATCCCGATTTGGCAATCCCGAAAGTGTTTGTGAAAACTATAAAAGTTCAAACTACATACGTATTCGGAACAGATATTTAAGCTTATAATAAAGATTCAATTTGTAAGTTTCGAGATCCCGGTTTACAAATCCCGAAAATTTGTATAAAAAAAATAAAGGTTGCACAAGGTATACGAATACAAATTTCCACTGGTTATAATACTCTAATTTGTAAATTTCGGGATCCCGAAATCATGTTCAGTAACTTGTTAATGTCAGACAAATATTTTCTAAGGACTGTGACTTTGCATTTGAAAAGCGACGAACGTCATACATATGTATATGTATGAATGAATGTAGAAATGCGAATTCATGCCTCTATTAAAATCCTTAAGCTTTCTTAAAAATCTCGCTATTTATAGTATTTTAAAAAATTTCGCACCAAGTATTGATGTATCACTGTTTGCTCAATTTATTTGCTTAGTCTATTTTAATTTTAGTTGTTTGTAATTCCCGCTCATTCATCAGTTTTAATCCTACTATGAGTAGTTAAGTTGGTGCCATTCCACTTTCGATGTTCCATCAAAATTAAGTGCGAAAATAGAAACTGTTTATCTAACTTATTTATATCTAGAGATAATAGTTCGTACGAAGGCTGAAATTCACCAAAAGAAGATTACGCTGTCAGTTTGGTGGGATTGGAAGGGCGTGGTATATTTTGAGCTGCTTAAAAGGAACCAAACGATTAATTCGGATGTCTACTGTAAGCAACTGGACAAATTAAATACAGCTTTCAAGGAGAAGCGAACAGAATTGGTCAATCGTAAAGGTGTCATATTCCACCAGGATAACGCTAGACCGCACACATCTTTGGTCAGTCGCCAAAAACTGAGTGAACTTGGCTGGGAACTTTTCATGCATCCACCATATAGCCCTGACCTTTCACCCTCAGACTACCATTTGTTTCGGTCTTTGCAAAACTCTTAGAATGGTAAACATTTTGATAAGGACGAGGGCATAAAATCCCACTTGCTTCAGTTTTTTGCAGCTAAAGGCCAGAATTTCTATGAACGTGGAATAATGAATTTAAAGGAAAGGTGGCGAAAGGGCATCCAACAAAATGGAAAACATTAAAGTTCATTCTAAAAGTCAAAAAAAAAATGTTTTTACTTTTTTTTGAAAAAATCACCGGTTTCTTTTCGGTCAACCCCATACCTTTGAATTGTTAGTTCTCATCAGAGTTGCCATATATCTAACACCGAATACATTACATATTTTATGCGACCGAGAGCAAAATATTAACTTTACGATCAATTACTTGCTCGGTCTCATTAACAGGGTTTCCATCTTTTTCACAATATTGTCATGCATTAACTTATCTTATTTCCAAAATTCGAAAGCAAGTCTTTAATCTAGTACAGATATATAATATTTGTGTATAATTCGTCCACCGGCTTTCTTTAGCATTAAACGGAGTGCTTCAGAGTAAATTTCTGAAATGACAGAGAAAAAGTTTCTTATAAAACCAAAAACCGTTCGAAGATAGCTTCGAAGTTATGAGAACCTCTTTCGATTCTTCGGATAACATTAAGCTGCGCAACAAATAAGAGACGAAACTTCATAAAGAATCATCCCTCAGAAAAGCATTGTATTCTGAAGACTTTTGTGTGGTTAGGTTGTGTTAAATTTTGATCCAGAAAAAATTCAGACACTATGGCGAAAAAGGTTTACGACCATTTTGAACGTAAGGTTCTAAATGTCGTCAGGTCCCTCATAAGTCAGAACAATTCCAGTAGACTGGGATGCGTTTAAAGTATTAAGTTGCTATATAACTGAATTAGAATACGCAATTTTTCAAGGCTGTATATCTAAACCTATTACTCAGATCAACTTGAAAATTTAGGACATTATTCTACAGTTTTTGTATATTAAATCAGGTAATAAAATATTTTTTTTTAAGCTCGCTAACCCATGTTACCCCTTAGTGATGGAAGGGCATCGAGGTAGATCGTAGTCGACTGCTGGAACAATCACTGTACAGTGAGATAAGAACCTACGTTTTTTTGAAATTTTATTGGTTTTTTAGGCAGTGATACCTCCAATCTTGTTAATTTTATTCAAAATAGTCGCCTTCTGTTTCAATACAGCTTTTTGCACGGTCCAAAAGCATGTCGAACGAGTGTTTTAGCTCGTTGGCCGGCATGGTCGTCAGTATGCCGGTGCAAGCCTTTTGAATGGCCTCTATGTCTGCATAACGCTTTCCTTTCGTGGGCAAATCCATTTTTCCGGTTAATGGTTAAAATGTGATTTTTGATCAAATAATCGTTCACAAGCATCGATCGATGAGACGGCACATTATCGTGCAACAAACGCCAACTTTTATCACACCTTTCGTAAGCCCAAATGTTGGGTCCAAATACGATCAATCGATGTTTTGGAGATGTTCAATTCCATTTCCATGAGTCGGCTGATTTTTGATGAATTCACGCTTAGTTTCGATGGAATTTCCGGTGATCAGGGATTTTGATTGGCCCACAAGTTGATCGTCATTTATGACCTCACGACCACTTTGAAAACGTTGAAATCACTCGTGCTCAGCTACGGTATCTAAGGGATAGGCAATCATCGCCGAGAACTTGTTTCATCAATTATAACGTTTCTGTAAAAGTTTTACCAATTTCAAAACTAAATTTAATGTAACATTTAACCGATAACACAAACATGCTGACACTTAAAACGCAATTACTTCACTTCCAATCCATGAAATGTCATGAAATTCTCACTGGACAATCGATAACAATAGCAGATTCTAACGCACCAATCGACATAAAGATGGCGCCACCAGGGGACACTTGAATGGTAAATTGGAAATAACACTGAGGAACGACGGAGTATGTGTGAACTTAACGGAGTTTTCTTGGTGAGTTTGGACTTTAAGTTTTACCCAAAAGTGAGAGCAACCAGATGAGACTATATATTTGGTCTCCAAGTTCAAGATTTCATCAGATATTTATTTGAAAAAGTTTATATGGACTTAAGAGATTAAAGAGTGGAATCAACGAAATCGTTTAAAGTCAATCGCAGTACTTCAAAACGCAGTCATATAAAACTATAACTTCGAAACTATCACTGTAGAGAAACGACCTTCGGTTGCGGCGACTATCAGAAGGTTTCGAGACCACTACTCTTGTAGAACCACCAGAGAGGAGTGACTGATGCCCAGAGCATACTGAAATTATAGTGGCATACTTCTGCAACCTGCTGAAAGGCAGTAAAAGAGCAGACATTCTATTGCCTGATCGTGAAGAAGCGTCGTTGGCCAAGCTATTCAAATAAGGCGTTGAAGAATTGATGAGGGGTATGCATTAGCTTCAGTGTGGCTTTAAGCTTGGAAAATCAACAACTGACAAATTAATTGGTATCCCCGCAAAACGAATACGTAAACTGACGTTGAGGAATACCAAAAGCTCTGTTAGGATCGGGAAGCCTTTCTCACTATCGTGCGACTTTTTCAATCTACTCCTCGAGAAAATAATTAGTGCTCCAGATCTGATCTAGAGAATGCACAATATTCTGTAAGAATGTACATCTGATGAGTCGGCGTTACGAGTTTTCGGGAGAAAGGTTCTGTGGAAGATTTACGGCTCTTTGCGTTTTGGTCACGGCGATTACCTCAGTCAAGTCGTATATACGATATACGACGACATTGACACAGTTCAGTGAATTAGGAGACAGCTGGCTAGGTCATGTCATCCAAACGGAAGAAAACACTGCAGCTCTAAAAGTATTCGATTTAGTACCCGTCGTTGGAAGCAGAGGTGCAGAAAGACCTGAAAGCTCTTGGTATCTCAAATTGGTGCCAAACAGCGAAAAGGAAGAACTACTGGCGCACTGCTGTAAGCTCGGCTATTACGCGGTACCAATAAAGAAGAAGAAGAAGTTGTATCAACAAGTGAGGATCAAAACCAACAACAACTGGCGCTGCAATTGTGGTTAATTTTATTCATTTTCTCATTAACGATTTTCTTCTAGTTTAATATATTATCTAAGTTTCTCTGGCGGTTATTTGCTGGCTCACGCCGAGCATAAGTCTTTCTATAATTAAAAGAATCATATTCAAAATACAAGTTATCATTATAACATAAATATACATACTATATATGTATGTATATACGAGTATACCGCTAAGCTGCTATATATAGTCCATATGGCTTTTCCCACACAAAAAATAAGCGAAATACAAAAGGTGAAAATATTCAAATTAAGAACAAGCCTACTTGTGCTCGCCACCAATTGCTACCAGCCACCAGCCACCAGTCACCGGTAACACTCGCCACTCTTGGCTGCTGTTTGTGACTTGCGATTAACTATGTCGTATGCATATGTATTTATATACACATATACATATGTATGTATGTATGTATGATTGTAGGTTTGTGTGTTTGTGGTGTGTCGAGCGCGACTGGTCAAATGTGTTTCTTCACTATCGAACGGCTACCGGTTTACACGGTCGTTACGCTTCATTATGCCATCGATCGTCAGCTAAATGGAAAATAATGCGCAGTACACACACACTTATGTATACATATATACATATACACACATATATACAGTTAGTGTACCGGCAGTTTATATCAAAGTGCTCATATCTTCTGGTCGCGTGTGCGAGCCTCGGCCAAATTGGTTGGCAACTGTTGGTTTCTGGCTGTTGGTGATGGTCGCCGCCGCTGATGGCGACATTTAATCGCGCCTCAGCATCGCACCATGAGCGGATATCGACGTTTGCGACAAAGTACAACTGTTTAACTGTAGGCAGCTATCAGGTGTTACAAAACACATACACATATGTATTTTGCAGCGTCGCCGCGCTTGTGTGTATGTTGTTGCATTTGGTCAACATATTTAGGCATTTTATGGCTTTGGCATTTAATTGGTGCATTCGAATTGATTTTAATGCGGTTTCATGGCTTTGAGTAGCCGAATAAGCAAAACTGCGCGTAAATTTCATACAAAGTTGCAAAAAGATTTGTATTTAAGTGTGCGTGTGTGTGTGTAGTTGGGTTTGTAAAAAAAATTTCACATTTTTACGAAAAATTAAAAACAGTAAAATTTGTTGTTAAAAATGCAGTTTTAAAGTAATCAAATATTTTTTGCAAAAAATAACGGAAAAAATGGAGATTTGGAACTGTTCTTTTTTAATTACCAAAGCTTGAAAGGCCAACCGAAATGTAATTATTTTTATACGTATAAACTGTATTAATGAATTTATAAAAGATATTTTGTTTATAATTAATTTGAAATTACACCTTTTAGAAAAAATAAATAAATTTAATACAAATTAAATAATTTAAATTATAAATTAGCTTGTTATACGCTATTTGTTTCGAAAATAATTAAGTAGTAGTCCGAAGGAAGAAATATTAAGAGTAATAGTGGAAATAGAAGAAGAGGAAGACCTCCACTTTATTGGAGAGACCAGTTGTAGTTGACTCGGTATGAATAATTAAAGAAAAATTAAGATAGTTACTGAAATTACAAATTGGATATTGGAATTGCAAAATGAAATATTATTAATATTATAAATATTA